>NC_084800.1:74688077-74991108 GCF_963169125.1 Humulus lupulus
TACAACCAATACGGATACCAGAGTGGAAATGGGAAGAGATTACTATGGATTTTGTAGTTGGATTGCCAAAGACTTCTAAACAACATGATGCTATCTGGGTTATAGTAGACCGATATACCAAATCAGCACACTTTCTTCCGGTACGCATGACTTATACTATGGATCAGTGGGCTGAATTATATGTTCAAGAGGTTGTTAGACTTCATGGAGTGCCAGTATCTATAATTTCAGACCGGGATGCTCGATTTACTTCATTGTTTTGGGAAAGTTTGCAGAGAGCATTGGGCACAAAATTGAAGTTTACTACGGCATATCACCCCCAATCTGATGGACAATCTGAAAGGACCATTCAAACTCTTGAAGATATGCTTCGAGCTTGTGTCCTAGATTTTCAAGGATCATGGGAGAAGTATTTGTGTCTGATAGAGTTTTCTTATAACAATAGCTTTCATGCAACGATTGGTGTAGCACCGTATGAAATGTTATATGGCAGAAAATGCAGATCACCAATTCATTGGGATGAAATGGGAGAAAGAAAGTATCTTGGTCCAGATCTGGTCAGAAGGACAACTGAAGCAGTGGAGAAGATAAGAAAAAGAATGTTAACTGCTCAGAGTAGGCAAAAGAGTTACGCTGATCGAAAGCGAAGAGATGTGGAGTTCAACATTGGGGACAAGGTATTTCTGAAAATTGCCCCTATGAAAGGAGCAATGAGGTTTGGAAAGAAAGGGAAGTTAAGCCCAAGATTTATTGGACCTTTTGAAGTATTGGAAAAGGTGGGAAAGGTAGCCTATAGACTGGCATTACCGCCATCACTGTCAAATGTCCACGATGTTTTTCATGTCTCATTATTGAGAAAATACGTGCCAGATCCTTCACATGTGCTAAACTACGAGCCAATAGAAGTTGAACAAGACCTAACATATGAAGAAAAACCAGTGAAAATTCTTGACAGAAAAGAGAAAGAGTTGAGAAATAAGAAGATTTCACTGTTAAGGTCTTGTGGAGAAGTTCAAACATTGAGGAAATGACATGGGAACGGGAAGATGAAATGAGATCTAAATACCCAGAGCTATTTGGGTAAGAGAAATTTCGAGGACGAAATTTTTATAAGGTGTAGAGGATTGTAGCACCCACATTATTTTGATATATATAGCCAATAATCACATGATTGCATTGCATTACATATCATACAATATGTATAATTTGAGCATATGCATATTCTTATAAGTGTTTTCATGTATAAGTATAAAAGTTGTGTATGTGATGTCTATATGTATGCTCAATATTATTAACCTTGTGGCATTTGAGTTGTCTTTTATGGGTGTTTGATGTGCTCAAGATATAAGAAAGTATGAAAAATATGGACAAGGCATGGAATTAAGTGTTGAAAGTGAGATATAGAAGGCAAAATAGGTTAAGTAGTGGAAAATAGTACAATGTCGATTACTAGTATTTCGGTGTAAAATTGAGTATTTATGGATTTACCAAATGTAATCGAGGTATAATTAAGGTCTCATTGATGATGTAAAAATGGTTTTAGAACCATTAGATCAATTCTTGATGGGAGGTATACATAATCAGTGGTATTGATGCAAAGTCAAAACGAGCTTAGCATAAGTGCGCTACGCTCGATCGGGTAAGCATAACTATTGGGTATGAAGTCATATGGACCTAAGGTTTGGTATGAGTGTTTTACACATAAGGATAATAGGCCTAGCAGATGATTAAGTCGAAATTATTGAAGTGATAAGGTTTTCATAAGTCAAAAGGTGAAATGATGAGATGAAAGGTGTCAACTTTTGACAATAAGGCTAAATCATTGAAAATAAGGAATTTTCATCAAACCTTATCACTTTGCACGACCATTATTCTGAAAAACAGAGAGAAAAGAAAACCAAAAACCATTTCTTGGCTGGTTTGAAGAAATTCTAAGGAGATCCAAGTGAAAGCAAAGCCAAAGAAGTAGATTAAGCTTAGTTCTAGCCTTTTTATGGTAAGTTCTTGTACTTGGAAGTTAAACTATGTTTTTGAATTTTTCTGAGAACTTATATATGGTGTTTTATCCTTTTTAAGATATTTCTTGGGGTTTCCAAGTGGTTTGAGGTTTAGAAAAGCTTGAAGAGATTGTTTTCGCCGAAAAGTTGCTCGGTAAGTGAAATTTTGTGTTTTATGAGGTTTTTGGGGTTCTTGGAGTACAAGATGATTTTTGGTTATTTGATTGAGTTTATAAGAGAGTATATATGTTTATAAATGTTTGAATATATGTGGAGACTCATTTAATTTGGGTGATGATCTAGGAGATAAGAATTTTATCAAAATCGGTATATGATAACTTTATGATGAATCATGTTGGTATTTGGGATATATGGTTATGGCAGGTTAATTGATGTTGATTATTGGTGTATTTTGATATTTGAGGATAGCTAAAATTAAGGGGAAACTCTGTCAAAATTTCCCCAAATGTCTAAGATAAATCTAATGCTCGATCTAGGTGGTTTAAGGCATTTTAGGCATGTTTTGGGTATGCAATTTGATATGAAGTCTTATGGGTATTTTTTTTAAATAAGAGTTCAATGTATTACTGCCATCATTATGATGAGAAATCCATGCTATTGTCAGGATAAGCACATCAATACCTAAGACATCACTTGTTACACGGTGAAATATATTGTGGACAAAAGGTAAGTAAAGTACTCAACTGCAACACAAGAATTATGTGTTATGTGAAAGTATGCATTATATGAATATTTTGTGAGTAAGTGGTATTAACATACAGTGACACTTCATCATAAATTTGTATGCATGGCATAATAGTGATATGGTAAATTATTATATGATATAATACCATGCATGATATTATGATGATTAATTATATGATGCCTTTGCAAGTTTTGTGCAACATAAAAGAAAGTTGTAATAAGAAGTTTAAGTTCAGTGCCACTGTTTTGAAAAGGCAAATGAAAGTGTTAATAAGTGTAAACGGAGGCCTATAGTAGGCTTATAGTGGCTGCCCAATAATTTGGGCTAGGTTTAGTGAACCAATTATATTGTTTGCCATATTTCCGTTTTTATTTCTCCTCCATATGAGTTATTGTTATATGTATTGACACCACAGTGTGTGGCCGCCTTAACTCTTGAGCCTGACGGGGCAACGATGGAATAAGGTTTTTAATGTGCCCTACTGTGGTGAAGGCTAGCCGGAGGAGAACCCATGGGATTTTGTATTATATGTGTAACAAGCCCTGCAGGCATTGACCAATTCAAACAGTGTGCACAATATTAAGGGGCCCAAAATTTAAAAAGAAGTTGTATATGTCCATTGATATTGGGTAATCATTAGCATTGCATGCATTACTTTGCTTACTGAGCTTTAGGCTCACAGTTGTCTTGTGTTGCAGGTAGAGAAAGAAATATGTGAATGATATGAGGAGAACTGAAGCATGGTCCTGACCCTGATTTGTACATATGAACACATCGACCTTTTTGTGGGTTATTTCAGTTATCAGTGAGATGTTTGTAATAAAGTGTGAAGTTATGTTTTGAAAATAAATTGGGTTATTTAATACTTATGTATAATATGTTTGAGACACACTTTATGTTTAATGTAAATAATGTGAAATAAGTTTTCAAGTTTAAAAAAAAAAAATGTCCAGACTTCCGCAGAAATAAATTATGATATAGTTTTAAAACATAACACCTCAAATATGGTTTTTAACTAAAATAAGTGAGGGTGTTACAGCTATGCCTGGACCGGTTACCCCGGCGAGACTTAGGAGCCTCGCCTTGCCTCTCTCTGACGTTAGCGTCGGTTGTGAGAGGGGGTAGTCGAGCCAGCACATCCTTGATCTGCTGATTAGCTATTGCTAGTTGGCTCCTCAGCTGAGCATTCTCCATTTCCACCGCAGTGTAATAACATGGGTTTGGATTAGGTGGCCGGGGCGCCGAACTTCCAGTGTCATCTTGGCCAGCCGGCTGCTTTCCTGGCCGCTGTTGGACTTCAGGAATTTGTTCGTCGGGGATGGCGACATGATGAGCCTCCTGCCCATAACGTTGCTTCGTCTCGTTACCGTGTCTGGATCGAGTAGTCACCATAGTTGGATGTTTGCGGCAACACTAATCTGACTTGCTCTCAATGAAAGCACCAAACTGTTGACGCGGTTCTTCGCCAACAGGTAATTAAGAAAAGAAGAGAAAGAGATTAGTGCTTAGGTTGAACCGAAATAGATAAATGATCTCAGAAATTAAATGGTGACTCAAAATACGTTTTTTAACTGGTTCAAAGGTTAAAATCCTTCTACTCCACTAGTCAGTGTTATTGCTGTATTCTGGGTATTTGATTACAGAGTATTTCTTACAATATATGATCCAACCCCTATTAACTCCCAAGGTCTCCATATTTATCGGAGAATGCACCTGGGAGTTGGTAAGAAGGTCATCCCGTGACCTTCTTACCTATCATGTCAACTCTGTGACGTTCATGATTAATTCCTAAACCTGACACATTAGTGTGGTCAAATCAATAGGTAAGGGGATAATGGGCCGCACGGCCCAACCCAATCGTGGGTGTCTGAATACGCACGCTCCTGCTGCGTGTCCGAGAAGTCAGGGGTATATCAGACACGTGATGTCTGATATATGCACGTTTATCTTGCGTGATTGACTTTATAAAAGGTCACAACCTCCAACTCCAGCTCGTACAACGAGCTGGATGCTTCCCTCGACCTGCGGTCCTCAGGGCCCAGGCCCAGTCCTTGAGCAATCTTGGCAAACCCTTAGGTTATCTCGAGCTGAGGAGGCAGGACCTTATGACGGCAGCTCTGGTCTTGGGGATGTCCACGTGGTAGTCATGATTAGGCCATATCCCAGCTTGCTAATCATCCCGTGGGAAAATCAGGGCGTACAATATTTTTAACATAATTTTTTATATTTATTTTAAAATATAATAAATAATGTTCACAAAATGTTTTTATTTTTTTAAATAAAAATATAATTTACCAAATACATTTTTTGTTTTTTTTGTTTTCAAAAACAAAAGTAAAAGTAAAAATAGTAATTTTATTTTTACTTTTAAAAAATTAAAAAACAAAAATTTACCAAACCCAACCATAGTTAACAGATAATGAAATTCTGTTTTTAGTAATTACCAAATTAATTAAACCAAGTATATTAATTAAAGTGTGGAATGGTAATGAACTGTTTACACAGATTACAGTTCTATCGGGACAAAAACCAAACTTGTCACAACAGAAACTGAACACAATAAAAAGACAGTGCAAAACAATAAAGAACACAACAAATTTTTACAAGGTTCAGAAACCCTTTCGGATAACCTACTCCTTGGGGCCACGCCCAGAGAATAAAACCAATTAATAAAGAATCACAAGTACAAAAACATTGACTTAAACAAAACAAGACTCTCTCTTGAGATTTGCCGCAACTTGTTGTACTTCTCTTCACTAATTTGATCTTGATTGAAACGCTCAATCACTTGAACTCCCTTCAATGGCCAGTGAGTGCTTGCATCCTCCCGACGCAAGGCTTGTAAAAATCTTCTCCCGAAGACTACAAACGTTGTGTTCAAATTACAATGTGTATTCACTCATGAACATGGTATAAACTCACCACTAAAAACTAAACACACATATTTCTACAAGATCATGTGAATACTTATGATCTTGAATATAAAGAAGAACTCTCACAAATATTACAATAAAGCTCACGAATAATGCACCGAAGAGTTCACTTTTCTCACTGCCTTTAGAGCCCTATTTATAGAGTCTTTTTCGTGCTCACAAAGGCAGGGAAAGAATTCTTCTAATAAAGGCAAGAATCACAGAAGTTGTTCTTGATTGTCGAAGAGTTGCTTTATTTAGAAGATGCTGATCCGACAGATGCGATATCGGTGGGGACAGCTCAGACCTATCTCGGATCGAAACAAGCTAAAAAAGGAAACAATAATTAATGACATTAAGAACCAGTTTCCTGATTGCAATCCTTGAGCTGCACGAAAATATATAATCCAAAAATAACTTTGGGTAAGTACCGAATATTTGCAATAAACTTTGTTTCCTTTATAAACAAAATGAAACAATATATACTAAATAAGGAAGCATATTATTGACCAAAAATCACACAAAAGGAAAGAGGGTTTCCGAAAATTGGAATAAAGGAAACCAAATATTTCCAAACAAATCCGAAAAATATAATAAAGGAAAACAACTATTTCCGAAAATTATAATAAAAGGAAAACAATTAAATCAACCAATTTCACTTTTAAGAAAAAAAGATATTTCTATAAAAATACCAATTATAGAATTTATAAATAATATTTTTTCCTGCTATACATGTGCATTAGTATTTAGTGTAGCATTCTCTTTACTACACATTTTATTATTAACACCAAGTATAATAATATTTTTTTCCTGTTTCATTTTTATTACTAGGAACTTTTGATTTAACATGCACTCAATATTACAGTTTCTTTTTTCTGTTTCATTTAAAATAATAGTATGGTTATAGATATAATTTAATATCTAATCTCACGTATTCTAATTTAAAATAAAACAGTTTTTTTTAATGTTGTTTTCTATCCTGATTCTGATTGTTTTTTTTTACTTACTCATGATTTTTGTGCAACATAAATGTTCTTTGAAGTGTTCAAATAAATAAAAATTAAAAGATATTAATATCAGATTTCGTATAATTTTCTTTCCTTGGCAGCTTAGAATTATATTTTAATTATTACTAATATGAAAATATTTATAAGTATATATTGCTATCGTATTTATCAGACTAATTAGTACAATATTTATCATCTTATATTCATGACAATTATTTTTCATTCATCCAGATTTTCTAAGGAAATATTTGGTATGAGGGTTTGGTTTAGTAGGAATAAGAATTTCAAATTTATCTCATATTTGGTAAATTTATTTTGATAGTTTTGGAGTTTGTGTTTTCAAGTGAGTCCCATTTTATAATTTGATTTATGGGTAATCTTATCTCCTTTGAACACTTAGTTTAACATTCTCTTAATCTAAATTTCCTCTAACTCTACTCCCACAAACTCAAATCTCATACCAAACACCCCCTAAATTCTATCACAAATAATTTTTTTTTCTTCCAAACACTAAACATGGTCGGTAAAAGTATGAGGCGTGTACTCTAATTTATTTTTAAAATGTGAATAATAAGTAATTAATGTCAACCAAGATTGACTAAGACTAATAATAGAGTACATATATAGAGTACATTGTCCTTATTTTTATTAATTGCATTAACAGCAAAGCATTCTAGTCTCTTCCCACTCAAGACGGAAAGCTACTAACCCCCAAATATGATATTTAGGGGTCAACAAACAACATTACGATACACAAAGTCTTTCTTATGCTTCTACCTAAAATAATTAACAAAGCATTCATTTTCATGCAACTATAATTGAACCACACAACCATGCCATTCTTTTCCATTTAAAACAAAAAACAAATACAACAATTATAAAATAATCACCCATATACGGTCATTACATACGTTTCGTGTGTTCCTTCTCTATCACTAATTTAACACTAAATTTTAGCTGATCACCTCTAGTGGGGAATATACTTTCAATACTTAATCAACCAACCAAAAATTAGTGATTTTCAAAGTTTAATAATGAAAATTGAGATTTGCCAAACACCCTTGGCTTGGGTGGTTGGGATCTTGGGTGGAAAACCCAAAATTGTTCGAGTTTCTCAATTCTCCTAAGTTAGTGGCGCCTATTCTCTCTCATTGAGAAGAGGTTGGATAGTCTTCCTCCTAAAATTATGTTGATGATGTGCTATAGTGAACAAGCTTACGATAGCTCTATTATATGTTTGAGAATTTGAGTGAAATCTCAAAGAAGATAGCTAAAAGCATTGCTTATCTTCTAAGAGGGAAAACTTTATTTATATGCAAAGATTTACAAAAAAACAAGTTTGTTACAAAGGCTGTTATAACAGCTAATCATTTCAAGAAGTAAAACAATATAACAGTGTTAACTGCCTATGATCCCCCTCAAACGAAAAGGGATAAAAACCACTTTGAGTTTGTTCTTCAAGTACTGAAAACGATCAAGAGGTAAACTCTCGATAAGGATGTCTGCAACCTGATCTATAGACGGGACATAGGTTACGAACAACTCTTTTCTAAGAATTTGATCCCTTACAAAATATTGGTCAATCTCTATATGTTTACATCTGGCATGGAGAACAGGATTTGCAGCCAGAGCAGCAGCCCCTTGGTTGTCAACCCAGATGATTAGGCGGCTCAACAAGTTGAATTTGAAGTTCTCCATGTAGGGACATGAGCCATTTAATTTCAGCAGTAGCATTGGCCAATGCCCTGAATTCACTCTCAGTGATGGACATGGCAACAACCTGTTGCTTTTTAGCTGACCAAGATATCAGATTGCCTCCTAAGTACACATCATATCCCCCAGTGGAACGACGATCATCTAAGCAACTGGCCCAATCCGTGTCAGAGTATGCTTTAAGTGACATCCAAGTAGTTGGTCGAAGAATAAGCCCTTTAGAAATGGTTCCTTTGAGATATCTTAACAAATGTTTGCAAGCTTCCCAATGCATTGTTATAGGTGCATGAATGAATTGACTGAGTTTGTTGATGATAAATGCAACATCAGGCCTAGTCAATGTAAGATGTTTAAGTGCACCTAAATTACATATGTACAATGTCTTGCCGTCTAGAGGAGTACCCCCAGTGAGAGCTAGTTTATGAGCTGTATTTGTAAGACTAGAACAACTCTTTGCACCATCTAAGTATAGTCTAATTAAGAGATCTGTGATGTACTTACTTTGTGATAACTACATCCCTTCACGAGAGCTATGAATTTCTACTCTAAATTTGGACTTGCTCTTGAATGGTTTTGACCGAGTTCTGGGCATCTGTCGAGCAAAAAATTCAAATTTTATTCATTTATTTATTCATTTTAATGGGAGTTAGTTTCACTCATTGAACTCTATAAATAGGACTCTTCACTCAGCCATTTGCATCATCTTTCAAACACTTCTCAGATCCTCCAAGCTGCTAAGTTCGTTATAGAGATAAACACTAGGGTTTTGGGGTTGAAAGCTTTTAATTCTAAGCTTTTCTAAACACTTGGGAAGTAAGCTAGAGTGTGATTTCGATATCGAGGTGTAGATCGAAGTTCTAACCTGTCTAAGTTACTCTTAATCCTTAAGTTTAGTTCATCACAGTTCCTCTAATTCTTTTCTTTTACTTCAAATCCTAACTTGTTATAATGACTTTTGGTTAGGTGTTTGATTTTTTTGAAAGTTAAGGTTTTCGGTAAGTTATTATCTTGATGATTTAGATCTTATTTTCTTTAGGAAACTTATGATTTTACTGTTTGGTTTTAAGAGTTTCCAATCCCGCACTTGTCTCCAATACCTCAGTTTTTGGTAAGGAAAATAAGTTAGATTTTATGTGCTATGTTTATATGCTATGTGCTTTGTGTATGTATGTATGTATGTATGTATGTATGTATGTATGTATGTTTTTTTATGTTTTTAGTCGCTTGGGAAATATAGTTTCTTAGATAGCAAATCCTGAAATTTTTATCATTATCGTAGACTATAGTTGTGTCTAAACATACCTCTAAATAGTAGGAAAAGGACTATAGATGGTTTCTATCACATACTATAGTTGTGTTTAAACCTACATCTAAATAGTAGCAATAGGATCATAGATGGTTTCTATCACATACTACGGTAATGAATTAATGGCAATTAATATTGTAGTCCAATTTTTATGTTTTATATTCTTACGTCTTATGTTTTATGTTATGCTTTAGTAGTTTTTCCTTATTGGGCATTAGATTAATTCATTTTTATTTAGATGGTGCAGGTAAATGAACATGGAAGGCGGGACAGATCCTAGGTGGCTTTGGCATGTGTATTGGGAGAGGACTAAAGGAATGGACCGATGGAATCGATCGAGGATGACGTTGACATTTGAGTCTTTTATCTATGTATTTATGATTTCCGTATTTAGTATTTGAACATTTAATTAAAGATTTTTTTTTCCTTCTTTAAGATTTTATGTAATAAACAATGAGATCCGTATTTTGGATTTTCTACAATAAAGTCTATTATTTTATGTTTATATCCAAAAGATAGTAGTATGTCTTAGTAGTTTTTAAAGATTCAAGATCTTTTAGTTAGTCAGGTCTTTACAAATAACAATGTTCATACCAAATCCATAGACAAATAAGGAAGTATCTGCTTTTGAAGCTTGTAAACCCCATTAAAATAGTGTAGTATTGAGCTTCTCATTCCATGCCCTTGGTGCTTGCTTGAGACCATAGATGACCTTCTGTAACTTACATACATAAGAGGGTCTCTCAAGATCAACAAACCCTTGTGGTTGACTCATAAAAAATGTTTCATTTAGTGTCCCATATATGTACTAGGTAGAAGCAATGCACGTTTGCTTAGTTGTAAAGTTTTAAACATTGTTTATAATTTTAATAAAAACTGGTTCACTATTTTAAATATATATATTATAGAATGAATTATAGTTCTATAGTATATATCAATAATCTCTACATATATGATATCTAAACACATCGTTGACGTAAATATATATTTAGATGACTACATGATATATATATAAAATACAATAATATTTAAAAATAAAATAAGAATAGAAAAAGTCATAGTGTAGACAGTAGTACACATGCATCAACTATTTTTAGTTTCGTATGTATTTCGCAATGTCCTTTGGTGAATTTGATGAAGAAAAAAAAACTTAAATCACTTGATAAAAAACAAACTATCACACAAATTTATAAGATAAAAAAATGATGTGTATGTCTTTATTATCTTTAAATAAATATGATTTAATTATTTAATTTATCATAAAATATCTTAAAAATATCATATTTTTAATCAATTAATTAATTTATTTTTTGTTTATGTTTAAGTTTATGTTTATTCTAGTTTTTGAAATTGGCAGTGACAACAAAATATTATATATTATATATTTAATACAATATTAAGTTTAATTAAATTTTATTTAAGTTATAAAATGTATGATTTTATTATTTTTAAAAAATTATCATTGTGAAATTTCTCAAAAATATCTGTTATCCCCATTTCCTGCATGGGCTTGGGGCCTTCGTCCAGGCCCACAGTCAGGGGCCAGGTCAGCACGCGGGCCCGGCCCAAGGCCTCTTGGTAGGGAGAGTGCCCGCGGGGAAGGGTATGGACCGGGGATTCATGTCTGGGCCCATTAGAGGGGTCCGGAATGTCCCTCTGGGTCCGTCCTCCGCGGCGATAGTCCGGGCTGTGTACAGAGCGTTCGGACCACCGCGGCCTACGCGTCCCGATCCCGGACCCTGATACGGTCCGGGCCTATGGTAAACGAAGCGGGACAAAGGTAAATGGACCCGGATCACCTCACCCCCGGTTGAAGGGGCCAGGCATCCAGGACCCTGATGCCACCTCGCTCCACGTGGGCGTTGTCCCCTACTTTTCACCTGCATAAAAGGCCGCCTCGGGATTACATGCCGATGTGTCAGAACTGCGTAGCCAAGTACTCTGACTGGTCTTGTCTCCTGAATCGGCCTCGTGACTCGAAGTGATCAGACCAAAAGCGCCATTTTGTCGGGCGAGACGTAGTTCTAAGGTCAACCTGTTGGGCCTTAGCTGGCTTGGACTTCGTGTATTTTGCACCTTTTGTACTGGACCTCCACTAGAAAGGCCACCTATATCCATTCCTCTGATGGACCTGGGTCGGACCTGGTACAGACCCGGTGTTCCCATGCGCCTATAAATATAAGCTACAGAACGCTGTAAAAGGGATCCTCTTTCATCAATCAAAGAGAGGAACTCTGTCAAATTATAGAGAAAAAACTCCATTGTAAAAGGTTCTACAAGCTCTAATAATATAGACTCGTGGACTAAGGCTAGTTAACGCCCCAACCACGTAAAAACCCCGTGTTAATCTTCTGCTTTCATTATAATTATCAGTAAATATTAGTTATTAATAGAGTTGTCGAAAATATCGGTTAACAGTTTGGTGCTTTCATTGAGAGCTGAAGGAAGCTAGTGCTAACGTCAGGCCTTTACTACGATGGTGAACACACGACACACCACCTTCGAACCTACCAATCCAGAGCAGGGCAACGGAGACTCGCTGCCTTCGCAGCATGTTCCTCAGGACCCGCCCGAGGACGTGCCTCCTCAAATATCTCACCAAGACGAGTCGCAGGACTACGAGGGTGGGACAGAATAAGAAGTGGAAAACGAGGAGGAGTATTATGAGGAGGAAAATGAGGGGGAGTACCACGATGAAGCTGCAGATCCCAGGACCCCCCGCGACGATCAGTAGGACTTGGAGGTGACCAGACTAAGGCAGCAAGTCCTGGATCAGGAGGCCAGGATCGCTGAGCAGGCAGAGGCGCACCGCCGGATGCAAGAGTCTCTCCAAGCCCTGCAGGCGCTCATGGCCGCGCGGGGTCTGACAGCCAACCCCACAGCTGGCCCCCTTCCAGAAACACAGCAACCCGCTTCCTGAGAGCAAGCCGGGGTCCTCAGAGGTGCCAACCCGGTCCGTCCCCTGGAGCCTTTCTCTGAACCGGCTCCAGGAGGCCCGGACGGGGAGCGACGAAGGACCCGGGAGAAGACCACCCCCGTTGAAAAAGCTGGGGCATGTTCACGACCGCTACCTAGGAAAGAGAAGGTGCGCCCCGTCCCAGGACGAGGCCACCCGATCGATCCGCAGAAGACGCGGCCACGGAATGTACAGCCCCGGCACGCCCCAGGGCCAAACGGGCGGGAAAGGTCTTTGCACCCAAGGGCCTCGGTCAACAAGAACCGTCGAGAACGGCTTCGCCACGAGGAATGTCACGCCCTCAGTTCCGAGGATGACACTTCCCGGATAGATTTACGCGATGGGCTGAACGCTCGGAAAGAGCGGGCCCGCAAGGAAAAAATACTCCCTCGAGACGGCGACCTCAGGAACAACATCAACGACAAGAGGAACAAGAGAATCCCCCTGGAGGATAGCACGGCCAAGCTGCTCATGGAGCAGATGGACGCATTAAAAAAGGTCACTGATCGCCTGGTCCGCAAGCAGGAAGGCGCAGACACCGACTCCGACGAAGAGGATAAAGAGCCATGCGCGAGGCACATCCTGGACGTTGTACTACCCAAGGGGTTCAAGATGGCGAGCCTCATTGCCTATACTAGAAATACCGATCCCAGGGACCATCTGTCCCGGTACAACCGACTCATGACAGTGGCCCACGTCAGCGACGACGGCAAATGCCTCTGCTTCTCGATCACTTTGGGCGGTCCCGCCGAAGAGTGGTGGAAAAGGCTTAAACCGGGGTCCATCCAATCCTGGTCCGGGCTGCAATCAGTATTTCGAAAACAGTTCGTGGCCGCCATGAGGATGGATATGCAAATCAACGCTCTCGCCAATATTAAGCAAATCCCCGCGGAGACGTTGAGAGCCTACATCCAGCGCTTTACTAAAGAAGCCTCCAAGACGAAAGTCGACGACAGACAGCGCCTGGTAGCACTGCAATCCGCGATCCGGGGTGGATCCAACCTTTGGGATGACATGCAGCACAGCAAGGCCGCCACCTTGAAGAATTCATCAGAAGGGCCCAAGGATTCATCAAGTGGGAGGAAGCTCAGATCCAGGCCTTTGGGTGGCCCCTGGCTCCTCATCCCGTCTCCCAGATGATTCCGGGATATACGAGACAGTTCCCGGCACAGTCATACGCCACGCCCCCCATTGCCCCGGGATCGGTCGTCACGCCCGGAATCAGTTACACCCCTACGGTGTACGGCCCTGCCACTTCGGGGTACTCCTCGGCCCAGTCAACCCACTTCTCCGGTTATGGCGTCGCGCCGGTGGGACACAACATGGCCTCCGTTGTGGCCCAACAGTCACAAACGGGAGTAACTGAGGCAAGTGTGAATCCCTCCCGGGGGAAGCGGTCAGGCAAAGGCCAGAACTGACCCGAGCCGGCTAAAAAGGGGAAGAAGGGCTACGAGCCCCAATATTCAGAATACACCAACTTGGTGGACACTCGGGAAAACATCTATCTGGCTACAGAGAGGGCGGTCCACTACCGGAAGCCTAGCCCCATGTTTAAGGGGGGAAGGAATCCGAGAGACGCCAGCAAAAGGTGCGCCTATCACAAGGACGTGGGCCACACTACCGATGAGTGTCGACAGGTCAAAGACGAGATTGAAAATCTCATCAAGCTGGGGCACCTCCACCAGTGGGTAAGGATGCCCGTGCCTAGCCCCATGTTTAAGGGGGGAAGGAATCCGAGAGACGCCAGCAAAAGGTGCGCCTATCACAAGGACGTGGGCCACACTACCGATGAGTGTCGACAGCTCAAAGACGAGATTGAAAATCTCATCAAGCTGGGGCACCTCCACCAGTGGGTAAGGATGCCCGTGGGAGTCCCGGGCGTGTTAGCATGCTCCGGGCAATCCACGGCCCCGGGAACGACTCGGGCATACCCCCCCCCCCCCTGGGAGGATATGCAGAGGGACCCCCAGAGCAGGCCCCTCAGGGGGCCCTCGCCGCGCAGGTTCTCGGCCCCGGAATGCCCTATCCCTCCGGGGCAGCACCCCCTTGGGTTGACGGGCATGTGGCAACCATCTTGGGCAAACCTCACCTGGGAGGGCCTTCAAGGAATGAACAAAAGCGCTATCTGAGCGAGCTGGACCACGACCAGGAAGTTTGCGCCCTTGTCCAGGCCCCGGCTCAACGCCCTAAATTGATGAACCTCCCCATCACCTTCACGGAGGACGACACCCGCAACGTCCATTTTCCGCACCATGACCCGCTGGTCATAGATGCCCAAATGGCCAACAAATTGGTGTCCCGCGTGTTGGTGGATAACGGAAGCTCCGTCAACTTGTTTTTCAAACCCTCCTTCACCGCCATTGGCCTAACGGAAGCAGGTCTGGAGTCCTGCCCGACCCAAATCTACGGCTTCAACGAAGATGCGCTTCTCCCCATGGGAAAGATACAGCTGCCGGTCACGCTGGGGGGTGAATTGCAGCACTCGTTCAAGTTCTGCACCTTCGTTGTGCTGGATTGCCCCACCGCTTACAACGTCATCTTTGGCCGGCCCGCGCTGGTCGAGTTCGGGGCCATCACCTCCATCCTCCATCTTTGCATGAAGTTCCCATGCGACAACGGAGAGGTAGGGATTTTCCGGGGAGACCAAAAGAGCACCCGGAAGTGTTACCATGTCTCCGCCCGGCCCATATACATGGTCCGAGAAGAGCCCGTCGAACCAGCCCTCCTCCCTCCTGCTGAGCGAGTGGTCCCGGAAGAGGATGATCTTGACCCGCGGATAGGGGACGATCGCGTCCTAGAGCCAATGGACGAGATATAAGAGGTGTGCATCAGCGAAACAGATCCGACCAGGATCATCCAAGTAGGAAAGAGCCTGCCGGCAGACATTCAGGCCACCATCATCGCCCAAGTCAAGGGAAACCAGGACCTTCTGGCCTGGTCCCACTCCGACATGACCGGGATCGACCGCAATATCATCTACCACGCGTTAAGTATTGACCCAAACACGATCCCGGTTCGTTAGAAGCGTAGGCCTTTGGGGACGGAGAGGGCCGAGGCCCTTAAGATGGAGGTGGAAAAGCTGTCTTCCATCAACTTCATACGCGAGGCTGTGTATCCCGTGTGGCTGGCCAATCCCGTCTTGGTGCCGAAACCGAACGGGACCTGGAGAACATGCATTGACTTCACGGACCTCAACAAAGCATGTCCGAAGGACTGTTTCCCGCTCCCCCGAATCGACCAAATGGTGGATGCCACGTCTGGGTACAAGATCTTGAGCTTCATGGATGCTTACTCCGGCTACAATCAGATCTCTATGCACGTGGTGGATCAGGAGCATACCAGTTTCCAAACCGACAAGGGCATCTATTGCTACATAGTCATGCCTTTCGGACTCAAGAATGCCGGAGCAACGTACCAAAGGCTCGTCAATCGGATGTTTCGGGCCCAGCTAGGGCGAAACATGGAGGTATACATCGATGATATGCTGGTCAAGTCTAAGACATCTCGGAACCATTCGGATGACTTGGCGGAGGCTTTCGCAGTTATTTGGAAGTATGGGATGAAGCTGAACCCTAAGAAGTGCACTTTCGGCGTGGCTTTCGGGAAGTTCCTGGGCTTCATAGTGAGTTTCCGGGGAATAGAAGCCAATCCGGACAAGATCAAGGCACTGATCGACATGGCCTCTCCCCGGAAGCACAAGGACGTGCAAAGCCTGACGGGGCGAGTGGCCGCCCTGAGCCATTTCGTTTCTAAGGCCACGGATAAGTGCGTCCCTTTCTTCAACGTCCTTCGGGGAAGCCAGCATTTCGAGTGGTCGCCCGAGTGCGAAGAGGCCTTCCGGAAGCTGAAAGAACACCTGGCCAAAGCCCCTATCCTGGAGAAACCGGTAGAAGGAGAGCCACTGTATCTTTACCTGGCCGTGACCGAGCACGCGATCAGCGCCGCGTTGGTGCGAGAGGAAGAAAGGACACAACTCCCGATATACTATGTGAGCAAGCGGTTACTAGACGCCGAGTATCGATACCCATTGATCGAAAAGCTGACTTTCTGCCTGTTGATGGCATCCCGGAAGCTTCGACCTTACTTCTAGGCTTATGCCATAAAGGTCTTAACCAACCATCCCCTGCGACAGGTATTGCAGAAACCCGAGTCATCGGCAAGACTCCTGAAGTGGGCAATGGAGCTGGGCCAGTTCGATATATCTTACGTGCCCCGGGTGTCCATCAAGGGACAGGCCCTGGCCGATTTCATCGTCGAATGTTCTGGGATTTCCCCGGAAGAAAGAATTCCCGAATCCCCCGCGGCGCCCGTGTAGAAAGTCTTCGTGGATGGAGCCTCGAACGAGAATGGGGCCGGAGCCGGGATAATCTTGGTGTCATAGCAGGGACACCAGCTACAAAACACCCTCCGTTTCCAGTTCAAAGCATCGAACAACGAGGCGGGGCATGAAGCTGTCCTAGCCGGTCTGCGCCTGGCCCGGGAAGTAGGGGCAGTAAACCTGGAAATTTACAGCGATTCCCAGCTAGTCGTTAGACAAATCTCGGGGTAATATCAGACCAAGGGAGAGAGAATGGCGGCATACGTGACTCAAACGAGGGAAATGCTCCAGACTTTCGCAGCACATTCCATCCGCTAGATCCCTCGGGAGCAAAATGTCTTCGCAGATACCCTAGCAAAGCTGGCCACCGACGCAGAGGCCGAGCTGGCCGGGTTGGTTCCTGTCAACCATCTCCCCGTCCCGAGCATCAGGGCCCTCGCCGTCCACACTGTCGACCCCTCCGCTTCCTGGATGGGATCGCTGATCCGCTACCTGTCCACCGGGGAAGTTCCAAATGACCGGGCCGCAGCCAGGAAACTCCTGTACCAGGCCCACCGGTATGTCATGATGGACGGAAAACTCTACCGCCGAGGGCTATCCATTCCTTACCTCAGGTGCGTGTCCGGGACTGAGCTGAGTGACATCATGCATGAGGTGCATGAGGGTTTTTGCGGAGAACACACGGCCGGCCCCAGTCTGTCCAAGAAGATCCTGCGCCAAGGATACTTCTGGAAAACCATGAAGAAAGACTGTATCGACTACGTCCGCAAGTGCGAACAGTGCCAGAGGTACGCGAAGGTTCCACGGGCCCCCTCGACAGAGATAACCCTGATGAATAGTCCCTGGCC
The DNA here is from genome assembly GCF_963169125.1 of Humulus lupulus. Taxonomy (NCBI): domain Eukaryota; kingdom Viridiplantae; phylum Streptophyta; class Magnoliopsida; order Rosales; family Cannabaceae; genus Humulus; species Humulus lupulus. The sequence goes on from NC_084800.1 coordinate 74,705,841, forward strand.
CTTCGCAGTGTGGAGGATCGATCTCGTTGGATCCCTCCCGACTGGGAAAGGAGGGGTTAAGTATGCCATTGTGGCTGTGGACTATTACACAAAATGGGTTGAGGCAGAGCCCATGAACACAATCACCTCCAAAAAGGCCTTAGATTTCGTCATCAACAACATCGTGTGTCGGTATGGCCTCCCCTACAAAATCGTGTCGGACAACGGGAAGCAGTTCGACAGTGCCCACTTCACGGATTTTTGCCAAAGGCACAGTATAGTGAAGAGTTTCTCCGCGGTTGTAAGACCTCAGGCAAACGGGCAGGCAGAAGCCGTGAACAAAATCCTGAAAGGGACACTAAAGAAAGAGGGCCATGCCTAAGGCTGGTCCCGCCCCGGACGAACGATGTCCGGGGGTATAAAATAAAGAGGACCGATCCCAAGGCCGGTCCCACCCCGGACGAACGGCATCCTGGGGTATAAAAAAGAGGGCCACGCCTAAGGCTGGTCCCGCCCCGGACGAACGATGTCCGGGGTATAAAATAAAGTGGACTGAGCCCAAGGCCGGTCCCACCCCGGACGAACGACGTCCTGGGGTAAAAAAAAGAGGGCCACGCCTAAGGCTGGTCTCGCCCCGGACGAACGATGTCCGGGGGTATAAAATAAAGAGGACCGAGCCCAAGGCCGGTCCCACCCCGGACGAACGGCGTCCTGGGGTATAAAAAAGAGGGCCATGGCTAAGGCTGGTCCCGCCCCGGACGAACGATGTCCGGGGGTATAAAATAAAGAGGACTAAGCCCAAGGCCGGTCCCACCCCAGACGAACGACGTCCTGGGGTACTAAAAAGTGGACCAAACCTAAGGCTGGTCTCGCCCCGGACGAACAATGTCCAGTGGTATAAAATAAAGAGGACGGGGCTCAAGGCTCGTCTGATCAGGACAATTGACGTCCGGGATATAAAAGCATCCGGTTTGCCCCAGGGTAAAGCCAGGGCCTAAAACTGATAAAAGGAGAACAAAACTCCAAGTTAAGCCAAGCCCCGAGGGCCCTGGACTGGGTGCCAGGATTAGTGATTTGGAAAGTTATGCCGTTTGGTCTAGTCCAGGCCGTTGGAACTGGAACTAAACCCCTGCAAACAGTTAGTCGCGGCAACAAAATGAAATTTCTACTGAACAATGGAAAGAAGTCTTCGTAAAAACCAAAGAAAGTAGCAGTGTTTTAAATTTAATTACAAGCCGAAAACACTAATAAAAGTACAAGGCCGGGGGTCGGGACTACAGCGCATCCGCCCGGAGGTCCGCATCCTCCATCTCCTTGGCCTCGTACTCGACCCGCTTTGACTCAGGATCAGGAAAGACAAGGAGGTTCATACTCTTGTCCTTGCACCAGGCCATGTAGATGGCCTCGTCAAAGGTGACATCCAGTAGGCCCTCGGCCTCCTCCTTTTCGTGACGGGTCGTTTCATGCGCCGCCTTCTCCTGAAGCAGAGAGTCGCCCAGTTCGCAGACTCGAGCTTTCAAGGCCAGGATCTCTTCTTTATCCAGGGCGGATTGCGCCGCGACCGTCTCCAAGAGCGTCACCCGTTCATCGGCCTCCTTTGTCTTCCGGGACAGCTCCTCTTCCAACTCAACCTTGGCGCGGCCGAGCTCTTCGCGCTCTGCCTGCACATGGGCCACCTCTGCCTGGAGGCGGGCCGTCTCCCGGCCAAGGGTCTCCTTGGCGGCCTCCCTCTAATTCACGGCCGCCTCCAGCTCCTGCTTGGCCGTCTCCATCTTTATAGCAAGCTCGGCCACCAGGTCGGCACTCCGTTGGGACAACAGATCAACCTGGAGCAAAGAAAAATTAGAAAATAACACCGTCATCAACAAGTGAGGGAAGGAGTATGAGAAGTGAAAGTTACCGTGGTGGCCTGGTGGCGGAGAGCCTGGGAGATAAACAACACGTCCGGGTTGGCTATCGTGGCGTACCTCTTCAGCTGAAGGTTGGACATGGTGCTCCCAACCTGGTCCAGCAGATCAGTCGCCAGGGGGGCTGTGTCCTGGCTGAGCTTCGGGCGGAAGCCCGCTTCGGCGACTAGCCGGTCCACGATCGAATGGGGAGCGCTAAACTCGGCAGGACGATCCGAGAATTTGACCTGGCGACGGATTGTTAGGGCTTTGTAAGTGTCGTCCCTCCAACTCCGGCCGTTTTCCCAGGTCCGGTTGATCAGCTGGGACTGCTCATCCCGCAAGGTTGACTCCCCCTCCTCGAGAAGAGTTGGTCGAAGGGGAAGAACTGGCGGGGCGGGGATTTCCTTCGTCGTCAGCCAACTCTCCCCGTCTGATTCTTCAGTCGAGCCTGTCCGCGTCGTCCGGGGCCTCTTCCCGGTGTTGCCTTCTCCAGCATCAGCCTCCGGGCCCCTCTTCCTGGAGCTCCGGCTGACAGCCGCGCCCGCCTCCGAATCAATCACGGGGAGCTGGTCAGAAGCAAAGTCTGCAGCAGGCTCCACGACCTGGAAGGGAACCACGGCCTGGAAGGGAACCACGGCCAGAGCTTCACCAGGACGGAGCTCGGTCCCGGGCGTTTCCCTGGTAAGGTGGGGCTCCGGGCCCGTCACCTCATTTCCTTTCCTGGCTGCCTTTTTAGCCGCCCTGTCCTTGATGAGTCTCCTCATTTTGCTGGCCGGGTTCGACATGTCAGAGTCCTCTTCAAAAGTACAGAAAAAGGAGTTAGGACAGTATACCAAACAGATGAAAATACACAAAACAGTTAAAAATAACCCAGGACGAACCCTCATCTAGGCCCCGGGCGAGACTCAATTCTCGTAAAGCGAATGAATGGAACCGATCCCCTATGTCATCCGGGTTCAGGAAGCCCCCGTACTGGAGGAACCCGAGTAAGAACATGAGGACCTCTGAGCCTACGGGGACGGGAACTGAGGGCCTCATCTCCCCATCGGCCCTAAACGCGGGGCCCGGGGGTATTAGCCTGTCCCTAGCTAAGTCCCCGACTCGGGGAGCATAAGTTAAGATTAAAGGGGAGTTACCTCGCCCCGATACGCTAGCCCCGGGAGTCCCGACGTTTGGTAGGGCATCTTCGAAGAGCTCCTCCAGCTCTTCTGAAGTGGCCACTTCCGCTGGGGGCTGGTTCTTCTTTCGCTGGGCCGCGTCGGCCTGCGCCGCCCTTACCACAGTGGTAATGTGGTCGATGGACAACTGCTCCCGAACGTCGGCGTTGTTCTCGCAGGGGATGCCCCGAAGATTCGGGATAACAATGGTCGGGGTGGCCGCGAGCATCCCAATCAGCCGGAGGTTATCGTCCGTGACGCATCCCCCTACGTCCAGATCCTCCGCGGTCAACTTAGCAAAAAACCTCATCCTTTCCATGATGAACTCGGTAAGGGGGGTTTGAACAAAGGGCCCTGCCACCTGGAAGACATGATACGAGACGAGTAGAACAGATGAGTAAAAGAGAGAGGTCCAGGGAAATACTTACCCACTCGCTGGAAGTCCAGCAACAGTGTGGGGTTCTTGTCCACGAGGAACTCGGACGTCATGAACCAATAATGCCTGACGTCCGGGGGGTGCCTCCAGGATCTGGTAGGAGCGGGATAGCTGCTCCGCGGCTTCAGCCTGTAAAAGCCGTCGAGGGTCATGTCCTTGACGTTAACCTGCAGCTCCAGCTCCAGCTTGTAGAAGTACAAGACTTCCGCAGGGGCGGGCTCCGCGATCTCCTTCGCAGCGCAAAACACCTTCCACCCAGCGAGTAGACGGTACGCTTGTGGCAGAAGCTGGAACAGTGCAATTCCCACGTACGTCAAGAACCGCACGAAATAATCATGAAGCCCGGAGTTGATTATGGCCATCACTCCAGGCCCCGAATCCTTCCACAGACATATGTGCCCGCTCCTCGAGCTTGGCCAGGCGGTTGTGAAAGAGGCCCGGAGTTGATTCGATGCCCAGCTGCCGCTCCAGGAGCAGCATCATTCGGTAGTTCCGGAACAAGTTAGCCGTCACGTCCATTTCCCACCTGTTGCCCTTAGGCGTCTTGGATCCGGGAGCGATGACAGGGGCCCTATTGACCTCTTCTTCAGAATGGAGCGTAACGCCAGTTGCCATAATTGATGATCTGGGAACAAAGAAAGAAAGACCAAGCAGTCAGTACCTAAACCCAAGAAAGTCGGTCAAGGTACAGGGAATCTCCTAAGGACTGCTTGGAGTCCCGTCAGATCAGGTCCGGGACTCCGGAGAGACCCGGGGCTCTGATCGGGAGAGGAGACTACTAAGGCCCCCCCTTGTCCGGGAGACATCCGGGTACGGAGCAACCCAAACCGGGCAGCCTTCCTAGCAATTTCTAAAGCGCAGAGCCTAAACGCACGCATCAAAAGAACATAGGTTCGTAAAGTTGTCAAGAGAGTTAAAATGACTTATTGTGTGGTGTCGATCGTAGAAGATGATGGTTGTCCGAATGTAAGGATGGCAGAACCTCGTTCTTGAAATGGTGCAGCCAATGTAGTAGTTCATCGGCAGGACAGACCCGAGGTACGTCTTCAGGTAGAAGAGCGGAAATTGGGGTTCTGGGGAACAGGCGGCGGCACAGAGTGAGCAGGTGGCGATGTATGTCATCGGCGATGTCGGACATGCAAGGCTCGAGTAGTGTTTATCAGTTCTTAAGCTGGTTAGAAGAGGTAAAAGTGCCAAATGTGGTTTTCGGGGGTATTTATACTGGCCCCAAGTTCCGGCCCACGATCCAACGGACAGGTGTCTCTTCATCAGATGGTCAGGAGTCGCGCAAGGACATTTATGAGTCCTTTCAATCTTGGATCCTCGCCGTCTCAAATCTGACGGCCTAGGTGTGGCTGATGCCAAAGGTCGCCCCATCCTACGGTCCACCTCGTTCCAGGGACATTAATGATGCCCCCCCCCCCCCGTGCGGATGAGACGCCTCGAGACGTGCGCTGACACCCTAGTCTAAGCCTAGCAACCCTTGGGAGGCCTAGGCGACCTTTCAAGACCCGTGCAGCAATCACCTGGCGACACATGTATCCTTGCCATGAAGCGGGACAAAGGTAAACGTCCCCGGAGAGTGGTAAACGATCCGGGCTAAGCATCCAACCAATGCCACGGCCATCTGCCCGGACCCCCGAACTCAGGCAAGAACTGGGGAGGCGACAAAGCAAGCGTCGTGGGGACGATGCAACCCTCCTCCCGACAGACCCAGGCGAAGGCTTGGGGGGTAAATGTCATCCTCATTTCCTGCATGGGCTCGGGGCCTTCGTCCAGGCCCACAGTCAGGGGCCAGGTCAGCACGCGGGACCGGCCCAAGGCCTCTTGGAAGGGAGAGTGCCCGCGGGGAAGGGTATGGACCGGGGATTCATGTCTGGGCCCATTAGAGGGGTCCGGAATGTCCCTCCGGGTCCGTCCTCCGTGGCGATAATCCGGGCTATGTACAGAGCGTTCGAACCACCGCGGCTAAGCGTCCTGATCCCGGACCCTGATACGGTCCGGGCCTATGGTAAACGAAGTGGGACAAAGGTAAATGGACCCGGATCACCTCGCCCCCGGTTGAAGGGGCCAGGCATCCAGGACCCTGACGTCACCTCGCTCCACGTGGGCGTTGTCCCCCACTTTTCACCTGCAGAAAAGGTCGCCTCGGGATTGCATGCCGATGTGTCAGAATTGCGCAGCCAAGTACTCTGACTGGTCTTGTCTCCTGAATCGGCCTCGTGACTCGAAGTGATCAGACCAAAAGCGCCATTTTGTCGGGCGAGACGTAGTTCTAAGGTCAACCTGTTGGGCCTTAGCTGGCTTGGACTTCGTGTATTTTGCACCTTTTGTACTGGGCCTCCACTAGAAAGGCCACCTATATCCATTCCTCCGATGGGCCTGGGTCGGACCCGGTACAGACCCGGTGTTCCCATGCGCCTATAAATATAAGCTACAGAACGCTGTAAAAGGGATCCTCTTTCACCAATCAAAGAGAGGAACTCTGTCAAATTATAGAGAAAAAACTCCATTGTAAAATGTTCTACAAGCTCTAATAATATAGACTCATGGATTAAGGCCAGTTAACGCCCCAACCACGTAAAAACGCCGTGTTAATCTTCTGCTTTCATTATAATTATCAGTAAATATTAGTTATTAATAGAGTTGCCGAAAATCTCAGTTAACAATATCTTATTTTAATTTGTTTAATTATTTATTTATTTAAGTTTAAGTCATGTTTGCAATCTACAGTTAAACATAAGAATATTCTGTTAAATATAAGAATATTTCGTTAAAGTTAACGGAAAAAAATAAAAAAATGTTAAAACCAAGAATTTCCGTTATCTATACATGTTTTATATAGAAGAGATATGTTTGTATTTTTGTTCTCAATTCTCCTAAGTTGGTGGTGGTATGCCTATTCTCTCTCATTGTGAAGAGGTTCGATACTCTTCCTATTCCTAAAATTATGTCGATGATGTGCTATATCATTGTCGTAATAGGCAATAATTTAAAATAATAATAACGAAAACGATACTTTCTCCATAAAATTAAATATGGTAATGTTAACCGAGATTTTCGGAAACTCTATTAATAACTAATATTTACTGATAATAATAATGAAAGCAGACGATTAACACAGGGTTTTTAAGTGGTTGGGGCGTTAACTAGCCTTAGCCCACGAGTCTATATTATTAGAGCTTGAAGAAGCTTTTACAATGGAGTTTTCTCTCTATATTTTGACAGAGTTCTTGTCCTTTTTGTGGAAGGAGAGACCCCTTTTACAGTGTTCTGTAGCTTATATTTATAGGCTTAGGGGAACACCGGGTCTGGGCCGGGTTCGACCTAGGCCCATCGGAGAAATGAATATCTGTGGCCTTTCTAGTGGAGGCCCAATACAAAAGGTACAAAATACATAAATTCCAAGCCAGCTAAGGCCCAACAGGTTGACCTTAGGGCTACATATCGCCCGACAAAATGACGCTTTTGGTCTTGCCACTTCGAGTCACGAGGCAGATTCAGGAGACAAGACCAGTCAGAGTACTTGGCTGCGCAGGCCTGACACGTCGGCGTGCAATCCCGAGGTGACCTTTTGTGCAGGTGAAAAGTGGGGACAACGCCCAGGTGGAATGAGGCGGCTTCAGGGTCCTAGACTCTTGGCCCCTTCAACGAGGGGTGAGGTGATTCGGGTCCGTTTACCTTTGTCCTGCTTCGTTTACCACAGGCCCGGACCGTATCAGGGTCCGAGACCTGGACGTGTAGGCCTCGAGGGTTCGAACGCTCTATGCACCGCCCGGACTATCGTCATGGAGGACGGACCCGGAGGGACATCCCAGACCCCTCCAATGGGTCCCGACATGCATCTCCGGTCCACACCCTTCCCCTTGGACACTCTTCGTACCAATAGGCCTTGGGCCGGGCCCACATGCATACATGGCCCCTGACAACGGGCCTGGACGAAGACTCCGTGCCCATGCAGGAAATAGGGATAACATTTACCCCCCAAGCCTTCGCCTAGGTCTGCCAGGAGGAGGGTTGCATCGTCCCCAGGATGCTCGCTTGGTCCCCCCATCCAGTTCCTGCCCGAATTCGTGGGTCCGGGTCAGAGGGCCGCGACATTGGTTGGATGCTTGGCCCAGATCGTTTACCACGATCCGGGGACGTTTTCCTTTGTCCCGCTTTACGGCAAGGATACACGTGTCGCCAGGTGATTGCTGCACGGGTCTTGAAAGGTCGCTTAGCCCTCCCAAGGGTCGCTAGGCCTAGGCTAGGGTGTCAGCGCACGTCTCGAAGCGTCCCATCCGCACGGGGGCCATCATTAATGCCCCTGGGACGAGGTGGACCGTAGGATGGGGCGACCCTTGGCATCCGTTACTCTTGGGCCATCAGATCTAAGACGGCGAGGATCCAACCTGAAAGGACTCATAAATGCCCCTGCGCGATTCCTGATCGTCCGATGAAGAGACACCCGTCCGTTGGATCGTGGGCCAAGGATTAAGGTCACTATAAATACCCAACGAAAACCACATTTGGCACTTTTACCTCTTCGAACCAGCTTAAGAAAACGCAAACACTACTCGAGCTTTGCATGTCCGACATCGCCGACGACGTCCACCGCCATCTGCTAGCTCTGCGCCGCCACCTGTTCCCCAGAACCCCAATTTCCGCTCTTCTACCTGACAACGCATCTCGGTTTTGTCCTGTCGACGAACTACTGCACCGGCTGCGCCACTTCAAGAACGAGGTTCTGCCGTCCTTACAGTCAGACAACCATCACCTTCAACGGTCGACACCTCATAGTAAGTTCATCTAACTCTCTTGACAACCTAATGAACCTGTGATGTTCTTTTGATGCGTGCGTTTAGGCTCTATGCTTAGAAAATGCTAGGAACGCTGCCTGGTTCGGGTTGCTCTGTATCCGGATGCCTCCCAAACAAGGGGCGGGCCTTAGTAGTCTCCTCTCCCGATCAGGGTCCCGGGGCTCTCCGGAGTCCCGGACCTGATACGACGGGACTCCAAGCAGTCCTTAGGAGACTCCCCGTACCTTGATCGACTTTCTTGGGTTTAGGTACTGACTGCTTGGTCTTTTTTTCTTTGTTCCCAGATCGTCAGCTATGGCAACAAGCGTTACGCTCCATTCTGAAGAAGAAGTCAATAGGGCCCCTGTCACCATTCCCGGATCCCAGACCCCTAAGGGCAACAGATGCGAAATGGACGTGACGGCCAACTCGTTCCGGAATTACCGGATGATGCTGCTCCTGGAGCTGCGTCTGGGCATCGAATCAACTCCGGGCCTCTTTGACAACTGCCTGGCAAGGCTCGAGGAGTGGGCGCATACGTCCGTGGAAGGATTCAGAGCCTGGAGTGCGGTTCCTGACGTACGTGGGAATCACACCGTTCCAGCTTCTGCCCCAAGCGTACCGTCTACTCGCTGGATGGCGGGTGTTTTGCGCTGCGAAGGAGATCGCGGAGCCCACCCCTGCGGAGGTCTTGTACTTCTACAAGCTGGAGCCGCAGGTTGACGTCAAGGACAAGACCCTGGATGGCTTTTATAGGCTGAAGTCGCGGAGCCGCTATCCCGCTCCTACCAGCTCCTGGAGGCATCCCCCGGACGTCAGGCATTACTGGTTCATGATGTCCGGGTTCTTTGTGGACAAGAACCCCACACTATTGCTGGACTTCTAGCGAGTGGGTAAGTATTTCCCTGGACCTTTCTTTTATCCATCTTTTCTACTCGTCTCTTATCATATCTTCCGGGTGGCAGGGCCCTTCGCTCAAACTCCCCTTATCGAGTTCATTCTGGAAAGGAGGAGATTTTATTCTAAGTTGACCGCGGAGGATCTGGACGTAGGGGGCTACGTCACGGACGACAATCTCCGGCTGGTTGGGATGCTTGCGGCCACCCAGACCATTGTTATCCCGAACTTTTGGGGCATCCCCTACGAGAAGAACGTCGACGTTCGGGAGCAGTTGGCCCTGGACCACATTGCCACTGTGGTAAGAGCGGCGCGGGCTGATGTGGCCCAGCGCAAGAAGGACCAGGCCCCGACGGAATTTGCCACCTCAGAAGAGCTGGAGGAGCTCTTCGAAGATGCCCTACTAAACGCTGGGACTCCCGGAGCTAGCGTATCGGGGCGAGGTAACTCCCCTTTAATCTTAACGTATGCTCCTCAAGTCGGGGACATAGCTAGGGATAGGCTAGTACCCCCGGGCCCCGTGTTTGGGGCCGATGGGGAGATAAGGCCTTCAGTTCCCGTCCCTGTAGGCTCAGAGGTCCTCTTGTTCTTATCTGGGTTCCTCCAGTACGGGGGCTTCTTGAACCCGGACGACATAGGGGGTCAGGTCCATTCATTTGCTTTAAGGGAATTGAGTCTCGCCCGGGGTCTAGACGAGGGTTCGTCCCGGGTCATCTCTAACTTTGATTTGTGTGTTTTCATCTGTTTGGTTTACCGTCCTAAGTCCTGTTTCTGTACTTTTGCAGAGGACTCCGACATGTCAAACCCGGCCAGCGAAATGAGGCGGCTCATCAAGGACAGGGCGGCCAAGAAAGTGGCCAGGAAGAGAAACGAGGTGACAGGCCCGGAGCCCCACCTTACCGGGGAACTATCCGGGACGGAGCTCCGTCCAGGAGAGGGAGCTCTGGTCGTGGTCCCCTTCCAAGCCGTGGAGCCCGCTGTAAACTTCGCCTCCGACCCGCGCCCCGTGATTGATTTGGAGGCGGGCGCGGCTGTCAGCCAGAGCTCCGGGAAGAGGGGCCCGGATGCTGACGCCGGAGAAGGCTACATTGGGAAGAGGCCCCAGACAACACGGGCCGGCTCGACTGAAGAGTCCCACGGGGAGAGTCGGCTGACCGCGAAGGAAATCCTCGCACCGCTAGTTCTTCCCCTACGCCCAACTCTTCTCGAGGAGGGGGAGTTAGCACTACGGGATGAGCAGGCCCGGCTGATCAACCGGACTTGGGAAAATGGCCGGTGTTGGAGGGACGACACTTACAAGGCCCTGACGATCCATCGCCAGGTTGAATTCTCGGATCGTCCTGCCAAGTTCAGCGCTCCCCAGCCGATCGTGGACCGGCTAGTCGCCGAAGCGGGCTTCCGCCCTAAACTCGGCCAGGACACAGCCCCCTTGGCGGCTGATCTGCTGGCCAAGTTGGGAGCACCATGTCCAACCTTCAGCTGAAGAGGTACGCCATGATAGCCAACCCGGACGTGCTATTCTTCTCCCAGGCTCTCCGCCACCAGGCCACCGCGGTAACTTTTACTTATCTTATACTCCTTCCCTCACTTGTTGATGATGGTTTTGTTTTCTAACTTTTCTTTGCTCCAGGTTGATTTGTTGTCCCAACGGAGTGCCGATCTGGTGGCCGAGCTTGCCATAAAGATGGAGACGGCCAAGCTGGAGTTGGAGGCAGCCGTGAATCAGAGGGAGGCCGCCAAGGAGGCTCTTGGCCGGGAGACAGCCTGCATCCAGGCAGAGGTGGCCCGTGTGAAGGCGGAGCGCGAGGAGCTCGACCGCGCCAAGGCCGGGTTGGAAGAGGAGTTGTCTCGAAAGGAAAAGGATGCCGATGAACGGGCGACACTCTTGGAGACGGCCGTGGCGCAATCCGCCCTGGATAAGGAGGAGATCCTGGCCTTGAAATCCCGAGTTTGCGAATTGGGCGATGCTCTGCTTCAGGAGAAGGCGGCGCATGAAACGACCCGTCACAAAAAGGAAGAGGCCGAGGTCCTATTGGATGTCACCTTTGACGAGGCCATCTACATGGCCTGGTGCAAGGAGAAAAGTATGAATCTCCTTGTCTTTCCTGATCCTGAGTCAAAGCGGGCCGAGTACGAGGCCAAGGAGAGGGAGGATGCGCTGTAGGCCCGAACCCCAGCCTTGTACCTTTATTAGTGTTTTTGGCTTGTAATTGAATTTAAAACACTGCTACTTTCTCTAGTTTTTACGAAGGCTTCCTTCCATTGTTCCAAGTAGAAATTTCATTTTGTTATCACGACTAACTGATTGCAAGGGTTTAGTCCCGGTTCCAACGCCCTGGACTAGACCCAACGACTTAATTTTCCAAGTTTCTAATCCCAGCACCCAGTCCAGGGCCCTCGGGTTTGGTTTAACTTGAAGTTCTGTTCTCCTTTTATCAATTTTAGGCCCTGGCTTTGCCCTGGGACGAACCGGATGCTTTTACATCCCGGACGTCGATTGTCCGGATTGGACGAGCCCTGAGACCCGTCCTCTTTATTTTATTTCCCCGGACATCACTTGTCCAGGGCGGGCCCGGCCTTGGTCCCGGTTTTTCTTTACGTGATACCCCCGGACATCGTTCGTCCGGGGCGGGATCGACTTTTGAGGCCCGGTCCTCTGCTTTATAACTCCGGACGTCGTTCGTCCGGGGTGGGACCGACCATGGGCTCGGTCCTATTTTGTACCCCTGGACGTCGTTCGTCCAGGGTGGGACCGACCTCTGGCTCGGTCCTCTTTTATACCCCCGGACATCGTTCGTCCGAGGTGGGACCGGCCTCGGGCTCGGTCCTCTTTGTTTTATACCCCCGGACATCGTTCGTCCGGGGCGCGACCAGCGCTTGGCGTGGTCCTCTTTTATACCCCCGGACGTCGTTCGTCCGAGGTGGGATCGGCCTCGGGCTCGGTCCTCTTTGTTTTATACCCCCAGACATCGTTCGTCCAGGGCAGGACCAGCCTCGGGCGTGGTCCTCTTTTATACCCCCAGACGTCGTTCGTCCGAGGTGGGACCGGCCTCGGGCTCGATCCTCTTTGTTTTATACCCCCGGACATCGTTCGTCCAGGGCGGGACCTGCCTCGGACGTGGTCCTCTTTTATACCCCCGGACGTCGTTCGTCCGCGGTGGGACCTGCCTCGGGCTCGGTTCTCTTTTATACCCCTGGACGTCGTTCGTCCGAGGTGGGACCGGCCTCGGGCTCGGTCCTCTTTTATACCCCCGGACGTCGTTCATCCGAGGTGGGACCGGCCTCGGGCTCGGTCCTCTTTGTTTTATACCCCCGGACATCGTTCGTTCGGGGCGGGACCAGCTTCGGGCGTGGTTCTCTTTTATACCCTCGGACGTCATTCGTCCGAGGTGGGACCATCCTCGGGCTCGGTCCTCTTTTATACCCCCGTACATCGTTCGTCTGAGGTGGGACCGGCCTCGGGCTCGGTCCTCTTTTATACCCCCCCGGACATCGTTTGTCCGAGGTGGGACCGGCCTTGGGCTCCCGTCTCCCGGACTGTAGTCCGAGCATGGAGTAGCCTAAACTTGCGCCCCGCCAGGTGTTTGCTTATGCATGGGATGGTACCCCCCGCAAGTGAGCGGAGACAGGTCTGGGGTCACTTGAGAAAGATTTAGCATAGTTTTGACAATAGCCCTTTATGACGTTTTGCACACGTCATTTCCATTGTTTAAAAGACATTCGCCCTGAGGTGTACATTGTTTACAACGAAAATATTAAACTGGGAAAAGCTCCCGGACTATTGATAGTATTTTCGGAGATGCTTCGCATTTCAGGCTCGCGGGACTTCCGAGCCATCGAGCCGCTTCAAGCGATACGTTCCGGGGCATACCTCGTGTTGGATCTCATATGGCCCCTCCCAATTAGGGCCCAGAACCCCCACTCCCGGATCTTGAGTAGCCGGGAAGACTCTTCGCAGGACTAGATCGCCGGTTCCAAACTTATGGCTCTTGACTCTGGAGTTGAAGTGCCGCGCAATTTTGCCCTGGTACATCTTCAGCTGCACTTGCGACTCTTCCCGGATCTCTTTGATGAGATCCAGCGATTCCTGGAGTAAGGCGTGGTTCTGGGTGGGATCATATGTGTCGCGTCGGTGGGACGGGACGGTCGTTTCGATTGGGATGACGGCTTCGCATCCATAGACCATAGAGTAGGGGGTGTGTCCGGTCAACGTCCTCTCGGTCGTCCGGTAGGCCCATAGTACGCGGGGGAGTTCCTCGGGCCATTTGCTCTTACAGGCCTGGAGATTTTTCTACAGTGTCCCCTTTAGGATTTTGCTCACGGCTTCTGCCTGCCCGTTTGCCTGAGGTCTGGAAATCGCGGAGAAGCTCTTCACCATACCGTGCCTTTGGCAAAAATCCGTGAAGTGGGCGCTGTCGAACTGCTTCCTGTTGTCGGACACGATTTTGTAGGGGAGGCCATACCGACACACTATGTTGTTGATGACGAAATCTAAGGCCTTTTTGGAGGTGATTGTGTTCATGGGCTCTGCCTCAAACCATTTTGTGTAATAGTCCACAGCCACAATGGCATACTTTACCCCTCCTTTCCCTGTCGGGAGGGATCCCACAAGATCGATCCCCCAAACTGCAAAGGGCCAGGGGCTATTCATCAAGGTTATCTCTGTCGGGGGGGCCTGTGGGACCTTCGCGTACCTCTGGCACTGTTCGCACTTGCGGACGTAGTCGATACAGTCTTTCTTCATGGTCGGCCAGAAGTATCCTTGGCGCAGGATCTTCTTGGACAGACTGGGCCCGGCAGTGTGATCTCCGCAAAAACCTTCATACACCTCATGGATGATGGCGCTCAGCTCAGTCCCGGACACGCTCCTGAGGTAAGGCATGGATAGCCCCCGGCGGTAGAGTTTTCCGTCCATTATGACGTACCGGTGGGCCTGGTACAAGAGTTTCCTGGCTGTGACCCGGTCGTTTGGAACTTCCCCGGTGGACAGGTATCGGATCAGCGGTCGGTCCCATCCAGGAAGCGGAGTGGTCGATGGTGTGTACGGCGGGGTCCCTGATGCTCGGGATGGGGAGATGGTTGACGGGAACCAGCTCGGCCTCTGCGTCGGTGGCCAGCTTCGCTAGTGTATCTGTGAAGACATTTTGCTCCCGGGGGATCTGACGGATGGAATGCGCTGCAAACGTCTAGAGCATTTCCCTCGTTTGAGTCATGTATGCCGCCATTCTCTCTCCCTTGGTTTGATACTCCCCCGAGATTTGTCTCACGACTAGCTGGGAATCACTGTAAATTTCCAGGTTCGCTGCCCCTACCTCTGGGGCCAAGCGCAGACCGGCTAGGAAAGCTTCATGCTCTGCCTCGTTGTTCGATGCCTTGAACTGGAAACGGAGGGCATTTTGTAGCTGGTGCCCCTGCGGTGACACCAAGATGATCCCGGCCCCGGCCCCATTCTATTTCGGGGCCCCGTCCACGAAGATTTTCCACACGGGCGCCGCAGGGGCCTCGGGAATACTGTCTTCCGGAGAAATCCCGGAACATTCGACGATGAAATCGGCCAGGGCCTGTCCCTTAATGGACACCCTGGGCACGTAAGATATATCGAACTGGCTTAGCTCCATGGCCCACTTCAGGAGTCTTCCCGATGACTCGGGCTTCTGTAATACCTGCCGTAGGGGATGGTTGGTTAAGACCTTTATGGTGTGGGCCTGCAAGTAAGGTCGAAGCTTCCTAGACGCCATCAGCAGGCAGAAAGTCAGCTTTTCGATCAACGGGTAGCGAGATTCAGCGTCTAGCAACGGCTTGCTTACATAGTATACCGGGAGCTGTGTCCTTTCTTCCTCTCGTACCAACGCGGCGCTGATCGCGTGCTCGGTCACGGCTAGGTATAGATACAGGGACTCCCCTTCCACCGGTTTCGCCAGGATCGGGGCTTTGGCCAGGTGTTCTTTCTGCTTCCGGAAGGCCTCTTCGCACTCGGGCGACCACTCGAAACGCTGGCTTCCTTGAAGGACGTTGAAGAACGGGATGCACTTGTCCGTGGATTTAGAAACGAAACGGCTCAGGGCGGCCACTGGCCCCGTCAGGCTTTGCACGTCCTTGTGCTTCCGGGGAGAGGCCATGTCGATCAGTGCCTTGATCTTATCCGGATTGGCTTCTATTCCCCGGAAACTCACTATGAAGCCCAGGAACTTCCCGGAAGCCACGCTGAAAGTGCACTTCTTAGGATTCAGCTTCATCCCGTACTTCCGGATAACCACAAAAGCCTCCGCCAAGTCGTCCGAATGTTTCCGGGATGTCTTAGACTTGACCAGCATATCATCGATGTATACCTCCATGTTTCATCCTAACTGGGCCCGAAACATCCGATTGACGAGTCTTTGGTATGTTGCTTCGGCATTCTTGAGTCCGAAAGGCATGACTATGTAGCAATAGATTCCCTTGTCGGTTTGGAAACTGGTGTGCTCCTGATCAGCCACGTGCATATAGATCTGATTGTAGCCGGAGTAAGCGTCCATGAAGCTCAAGATCTCATATCCGGATGTGGCATCCACCATTTGGTCGATCCGGGGAAGCGGGAAACAGTCCTTCGGACAGGCTTTGTTGAGGTCCGTGAAGTCAATGCACGTTCTCCAAGTCCCGTTCGGTTTCGGCACCAGGACGAGATTGGCCAGCCACACGGGGTATACAGATTCACGAATGAAGTTGATAGAAGACAGCTTCTCAACCTCCAGTTTAAGGGCCTCGGCCCTCTCTGTCCCCAAAGGCCTGCGTTTCTGGTGGACCGGAGTCGCGTTTGGGTCAATACTCAACGCGTGGCAAATGATATTGCGGTCTATCCCGGTCATGTCGGAGGGGGACCAGGCCAGAAGGTCCTGGTTTCCCTTGACTTGGGTGATGATGGCGGCCCGGATGTCTGCCGGCAGGCTCTTTCTGACTTGGATGATCCGGGTCGGATATGTTTCACTAATGCACACCTCTTCTATTTCGTCCATTGGCTCCAGGACGCAATCGTCCCCTATCCGCGGGTCCAGGTCGTCCTCTTCCCGGACCATCCTCTCAATGGGCGGGAGGAGAACTGGTTCGACGGGCTCCTTGCGGGACCATGTATATGGGCCGGGCGGAGACATGGTATCACTTCCTGGCGCTCTTTTGGTCGCCCCGGACGGTTCCTACCCCTCCGTTGTCGCATGGGAACTTCATGCAAAGATGGCGGATGGAGGTGATGGCCCCGAACTCGACCAGTGCGGGGCGGCCAAAATTGACGTTGTAAGCGGTGGGGCAGTCCACCACTACAAAGGTGCAGAACTTGAACGAGTGTTGCAATTCGCCCCCCAGCGTAACCGGCAGCTGGATCTTTCCCATGGGGAGAAGCGCATCCCCGTTGAAGCCGTAAATTGAGTCGGGAAGGATGCCAGATCCGCTTCCGTCAAGCCAATGGCGGTGAAGGCAGGCTTAAACAACAGATTGACGGAACTTCCGTCGTCCACCAACACGCGGGACACCAACTTGTTCGCGATTTGAGCATCTATGACCAGCGAGTCATGGTGCGGAAAGTGGACATTGCGGGCGTCGTCCACTGTGAAGGTGATGGGGATGTTTATCAACTTAGGGCGCTGAGCCGGACCCTGGACAAGGGTGCAAACTTCCTGGTTGTTGTCCAGCTCGCTCAGGTAGCGCTTTTGGTCATTCCTCGAAGGCCCTCCCAGGTGAGGTCCGCCCGAAATGGTTGCCACATGTTCGTCAACTCGAGGGGGTGCTGCCCCAGAGGGATAAGGCATTTCGGGGCCGGGAACTTGCCCGGCGAGGGCCCCCTGAGGGGCCTGCGCTGGAGGTCCCTGTGCATACCCTCCCTTGGGGGGGTATGCCCGAGTCGTTCCCGGGGCCGTGGGTTGCCCGGGGCGTACTGACACGCCCGGGACTCCCACGGGCATCCTCACCCACTGGTGGAGGTGCCCCAGTTTGATGAGATTTTCAATCTCATCTTTGAGCTGCCGACACTCATCGGTGGTGTGGCCCACATCCTTGTGATAGGCGCATCTTTTGTTGGTGTCTCTCGGATTCCTTGCCCCCTTAAACATGGGGCTAGGCTTCCGGTAGTGGACCGCCCTCTCTGTTGCCAGATAGATGTTTTCCCTGGTGTCCACCAAATTGGTGTATTCTGAATATTGGGGCTCGTGGCCCCTCTTCCCCTTTTTGGCCGGCTCTGGCCTTTGCCTGATCGCTTCCCCCGGGAGGGATTCACGCTTGCCTCAGTCACTCCCGTTTGTGACTGCTGGGCCACGACGGGGGCCATGCTGTGTCCCGCCGGCGCGACGCCATAATCGAAGAAGTGGGTTGACTGGGCCGGGGCGTACCCCGAAGTGGCAGGGCCGTATACCGTAGGGGTGTAACTGACTCTGGGCGTGACGGCCTGTCCCGGGGCAATGGGGGGCGTGGCGTAGGACTGCACCGGGAACTGTCCCGCATATCCCGGAATCGTCTGAGAGGCGGGATGAGAAGCCGGGGGCCACCCGAAGGCCTGGATCTGGGCTTCCTCCCAGTTGATGAATCCTTGGGCCCTCCTGATGAATTCTTCCAAGGTGGCGGCCTTGCTGCGCTGCATGTCATCCCAAAGGGGGGACCCAGCCCGGATCCCGGACTGCAGTGCCACCAGGCGCTGTCCGTCGTCGACTTTCGTCTTGGAGGCTTTTTCAGTAAAGCGCTGGATGTAGGCCCTCAGGGTCTCCGCGGGGAGTTGCTTAATATTTGCGAGGGCGCTAATTTGCATATCCATCCTCATGGCGCCCACAAACTGCTTTCAAAACGCTGACTGCAGCCCAGACCAGGATTGGATGGACCCCGGTTTAAGCCTCTTCCACCATTCTTTGGCGGGACCGCCCAAAGTGATCGAGAAGCAGAGGCATTTGCCGTCGTCGCTGACATGGGCCACTGTCAGGTGTCAGTTGTACCGGGACAGATGGTCCATGGGGTCGGTATTTCCAGTATAGGCAGTGAGGCTCGGCATCTTGAACCCCTTGGGGAGTACGGCGTCCAGGATGTGCCTCGCGCATGGCTCTTTATCCTCTTCGTCGGAGTCAGTGTCCACGACTTGTTGCTTGCGGACCAGGCGATCAGTGACCTTTTTTAATGCGGCCATCTGCTCCATGAGCAGCTTGGCCGTGCCATCCTTCAGGGGAATTCTCTCGTTCCTCCTGTCATTTATGTTGTTCCTGAGGTCGCCGTCTCGAGGTAGGATTTTTTCCTTGCGAGCTCGCTCTTTCCGAGCGTTCAGTCCATCGCGTAAATCTATCTGGGAAGTGTCGTCCCCTGAACTGAGGGCGTGACGTTCCTCGCGGCGAGGCCGTTCCCGACGGTTCTTGTTAACCGAGGCACTTGGGTACAAAGGCCTTTCCCGCCCGTTTGGCCCTGGGGCGTGCCGGGGCTATGCATTCCGCGGCCGCGTCCCCTGCGGATTGATCAGGTGGCCTCGTCCTAGGACGGGGCGCACCTTCTCTTTCCTAGGCAGCGGCCGTGAACGTGCCCCGACTTTCTCGACGGGGGTGGTCTTCTCCCGGGTCTTCCGTCGCTCCCCGTCCGGGCCTCCCGGAGCCAGTTCAGAAAAAGGCTCCGGGGGATGGACCGAGCTGGCACCTCTGGGGACCCCGGCTTGCTCTCGGGGAGCAAGTTGCTGCGTTTCTGGAAGTGGGCCAGTTGTGGGGTTGGCTGCCGGACCCTGCGCAGCCATGAGCGCCTGCAGGGATTGGAAAGACTCTTGCATCCGTCGATACGCCTCCGCCTGCTCAGCGATCCTGGCTTCCTTATCCAGGACTTGCTGCCTTAGTCTGGTCACCTCCAAGTCTTGCTGATCACCGCAGGGGGTCTTGGGATCCGCAGCTTCGTCGTGGTATTCCCCCTCATTTTCCTCTTCATAATACTCCTCCTCGTTTTCCACTTCATATTCTGTCCCTCCCTCGTAGTCCTGCGACTCGTCTTGGTGAGATGTTTGAGGAGGCACGTCCTCGGGCAGTTCCTGAGGAATATGCTGCGAAGGCAGCGGGTCTCCGTTGCCCTGCTCTGGATTGGTAGGGTCGAAGGTGGTGTGTCATGTGTTCACCATCGTAGTAAAGGCCTGACGTTAGCACTAGTTTCCTTCAGCTCTCAATGAAAGCACCAAACTGTTAACCGAGATTTTCGGCAACTCTATTAATAACTAATATTTATTGATAATAATAATGAAAGCAGACGATTAACACAGGGTTTTTACGTGGTTGGGGCGTTAACTAGCCTTAGTCCACGAGTCTATATTATTAGAGCTTGAAGAAGCTTTTACAATGGAGTTTTCTCTCTATATTTTGACAGAGTTCCTGTCCTTTTTATGTAAGGAGAGACCCCTTTTACAGTGTTCTATAGCTTATATTTATAGACTTAGGGGAACACCGGGTCTGGGCCGGGTCCGACCCAGGGCCATCGAAGAAATGAATATATGTGGCCTTTCTAGTGGAGGCCCAATACAAAAGGTACAAAATACATAAATTCCAAGCCAGCTAAGGCCCAACAGGTTGACCTTAGGGCTACATATCGCCCGACAAAACGACGCTTTTGGTCTGGCCACTTCGAGTCACGAGGCAGATTCAGGAGACAAGACCAGTCAGAGTACTTGGCTGCGCAGGCCTGACACGTCGGCGTGCAATCCCGAGGTGACCTTTTCTGCAGGTGAAAAGTGGGGACAACGCCCACGTGGAATGAGGCGGCTTCAAGATCCTAGACGCTTGGCCCCTTCAACCGGGGGTGAGGTGATCCGGGTCCATTTACCTTTGTCCCGCTTCGTTTACCACAAGCCCGGACCGTATCAGGGTCCGGGACCTGGACGTGTAGGCCTCGAGGGTTCGAACGCTCTGTGCACCACCCGGACTATCGTCGCGGAGGACGGGCCCGGAGGGACATCCCAGACCCCTCCAATGGGCCCCGACATGCATCTCCGGTCCACACCCTTCCCCTTAGCACTCTTCGTACCAAGAGGCCTTGGGCCGGGCCCGCATGCATACATGGCCCCTGACAACAGGCCTGGACGAAGACTCCGAGCCCATGCAGGAAATGGGGATAATAGGTAATACTTTCTTTCTCTAAAAAATAATGTATAAAAAATATAATACATTATTGAACTTTGAATAGGCTATGTTAATAATCTTTGGTTTTGGTTTCCCTTCCCATATATATAAATGGACTCTCTCTGTATTAGACTAAGCATTCAGATAATATCAAATTATTTTCGTTCATAAATTTGTCTCTCTCTTCTTCACAACTGAATCTAATATGGTATCAAAGAATTTCTCTATTATACTTTCTTGATTTTTCTTCCTCTTCCTCATTCGATATTCTTCCTCCTCAATGGCTCGCACACGCTCCGGTCGCACCACACCTTTTGCAGATCCAGTCAGTACCGACTCTTCTAACCCCATTAATGGCACCTATACTGAGCTTCCTCCTCCCATCAATGGTGGTCCTTCTCCCTCTGTCTCTCAATCCACCGATCACACCATCTCAAAGAATGACCTTTACAACCTCTCCAATGCCGACCACCCAGGAGTTGTTATTGCCAATATTCTTCAAGGAACTAGTAATTAGAATGCTTGGTCTAGAGAAATTAAGCGCTCACTGGTTGCCAAGAACAAATGGGTTTCGTTCTTGGCACACTCACTATGCCGCCTATCAACAATCCTTCCTACAACTCTTGGATTCAATGCAACTCCATGGTCACGAGTTGGATTCTCAATTATGTTTCTCCCCACATCGCTAATAGTATTATTTACCATAACAGGGCTTCAACCATGTGGCAAGACCTGCACGACAGATTCCATTAGAGTAATGGACCTAAAGTATATCAATTGAAGCAATCAATTGTTAATAATCGACAAGGGGACCTTGATATCACCACGCACTTCACCAATTTAAAATATCCTTGGGAAGAATTTTGTGCTTTTCGTCCAATCATAGTTTGTGCTTGTGGTGGTGGTAAGGAACTTCTTGATCATCAACATCAAGATTACATTATGTTTTTGTTGTTGGGGCTCAATGAAGTTTACAGCCCAATCTAATCCCAAATCTTGATGATGGATCCTCTCTCCACAATCAACAAGGATTTTTCTTTGGTCATTCAAGAAGAAAATCAAAGAGGGATTCTACCTATACCACCATCATTGGCTGCCCCAGTTCAAGCTCCTCGGTATAATGGCAAGGAACCATTGTTGTGAACTCACTATGGCTTGCAAAACCATACACGTGATAAGTGTTATAAGCTTCATGGTTAACCTCCTAGATGGAAACCTAAGCCACATGATTCTACTACACACTCTTCGTATCACTCAAAGCAAGACCATCAACCACCTCAAGACTCTGTCGTTGCTGTCTGAAATGATGCACCACCAACTACTCTCACTTCTGCTTAGTGCCAACAATTGATGACCATATTAGCTAACCAAATGCAAGCTCATTCCACTGAAACCTCTGCTTCTGACTCTCAAGTTTCTGGTAACCACTCTAACTCATCTATTTGTTGGCTCATAGATACCGATGCTAGCCATCATATATGTCAAGATGTTACATTATTTCACTTTTTTAATTCTTCACTCCATCCTTCTTTTATTTCCTTACCAAATGGTTTAAATGCTCTTGTTTTAAGAGCTGGAACTATTAAGCTTTCTCCCACATTAATCCTCTATGATGTGTTATATGTTCCGTCATTTAGTGTCATTCTCATCTCTGTTAGTGCTCTATGTAAACAATCACAATGCATTCTTCTGTTTGATTTAAATCATTGCACAATTCAGGACAACCGCTGCCATTCTCAAATTGGGAGGGCTGACTGTGTTGGCAACCTTTATATGATGGATTTTGCACATGTTGCTGCCATAACTATAACTATTGATACTTGGCATTCCCAACTTAGACATCCAGCTCTAAACATGATTGAGCATAGAAATAACATGCTTTCTTTTAGTACTTTCAAGAAGACTCATACTCCATGTACTATTTGCCATCTTGCCAGACAAAGAAAAATGTCTTATGTTTCCAATAACAATGTTTCCGATTGTATTTTTGATCTAATTCATATAGATGTTTGGGGCCCTTTTACTCAAGAAACTAGAGAAGGTTTTAGATATTTTCTTACAATAGTTGATGATCATTCTCGATATACATGGTTATTTTTGTTTAAATCTAAATCTGATGTGGTTGCTATTATTTATAATTTCTTTACTGTGATTAAAACTCAGTTTGGTAAAACTATAAAAGGGGTTCGGTCTGATAATGCCAGGGAATTGGCTTTTTAATTTTTTTTTTTAAAACTCAAGGTACTATACACTACTTTTCACGTGTTGATTGTTCCGAGCAAAATGTGGTAGTTGAAGGCAAACACCAACATTTGCTCAATGTTGCTAGAGCTTTAATATTCCAATCAGGTTTGTCTCTTGTGTATTGGGGAGATGCTGTCCTCATACCCACACATCTCATAAATAGTTCACCAACCAAACCACTCAACAAAAGACTCCATATGAGGTATCACATTCTAAAACCCTACTTATGATCATTTACACACTTTTGGATGCTTGTGTTTCATCTCTACCTTAAAAGGAAATCGACACAAGTTTGATCCAAGAGCAAAACCATGCATTTTTATAGGGTATCCCCAAGGTATGAAGGCTTACAAAGTACTTGAAATTCAAAAAAATAAAATCACCATTTCTCGAGATATCATTTTTTATGAGAATGTCTTTCCTTTTTTGTATAATGTTTCTGAAAAATACACTAATTCTTTACTTTCTGACTCTATTTTACCTCACTTTGTGCCAAAAAATTATGACCAAGACATCCCTGATGCCCATACATCATTGCATGGTGCTCAAGTTAAACATTCAACACTTCCAAAGTCAGATTCGACACCAAATCCCATACCTCCTACATCTATCATCACTCGATCAGGGAGGATTTCTCAACCCACTTCATATTTACAAAAATATCATTGTTTTAATTCTCATACAACATCTAAATTTATTTCAGCACATGATTCCACTGCTTACCCACTTTCAAAAATTCTAAAGCTATTGGCTGTAAGTGGGTTTGTAAAACCAAAAGGAAAGCTGATAGTACTATAGAAAGACTCAAAGAACGACTTGTTGCCAAAGGGTATACTCAACAAGAAGGTGTTGATTATTTTGACACCTTTTCTCCAGTTGCTAAAATGGTTACTGTTAAGTTACTATTAGCTCTAGCTGCCCAAAATGGTTGGTTCTTACACCAGCTAGATGTAAATAATGTATTTCTCAATAGTGACCTCCAAGAGGAAGTCTATATGATGATTCCTCAAGGATAGCCACTCAAGGGGGAGCACAAAACTTTCTCTAAACCAGTTTGTAGATTACATAAAAGTTTATATGGGCTTAAACAAGCACCTAGACAATGGAATACCAATTAACTAATGCTTTACTTGCTTATGGTTTCAAACATTCATAAGTTGATTACTCTCTTTTCATTAAGAATGACTCTAATGTCTTTCTTACTCTTTTGATATATGTGGATGATGTTATGGTTGTGAGCAATTCACATGAAGTCATAAAATCATTAATTTCATATTTATCTTCTTGTTTCCAATTAAGAGATCTTGGTTTTGAAATTTCCATGTTTAAAAAATGACTCTTCTTATCTCAAAGAGGCTATGCTTTACAAATTTTAGAAGAAACAGGAAATATAGGGTGTCAGACAGCATCTACACCAGTGGAAGTCAATATCAAACTATCAAATGAATATGGCGAACTCCTTGAAGATCCCACATCATATCGACGACTTATTGGCAAACTTCTCTACCTCACAATCACACGGCCACATCTGTCATATGCCATCAATCGACTTAGTCAATACCTTTCCAATCCTTGCCAACCTCATCTCATTACTTCCCAATTCGTTCTCCATTACATCAAGCAAACATAAGGCTGAGGCTTACTATATCTAGCAAACAACACTATTGCCAAACCTTCCCCAAGTTCATTATGGCATTCAGATTATAATTTGCAAGTATTTTGTGACGCTGATTGGGCTGCCTGTCCGGATAAACGCTGCTCCATTACTGGTTTATGCATCTTCCTCAATGGTTCTCTCATTTCTTGGAATTCCAAAAAGTAACAAATAATCTCACGCTCATCTACTGAGTTTGAATATCGATCCATGGCGAACTCCACTGCTGAAGTGATTTGGCTTGTTTCATTACTCAAAGAACTTGGTTTGTCTTAAGCAAAACCAACCCTTCTCTATTGTAACAACCAGTTAGCATACACATTTCCTCCAATCTTGTCTTTCATGAAAGAACAAAACACATAGAGATTGACTGCCACATTGTAAGGGACAAAATAAATGAAGGGGTCCTCAAAACTCTTCATGTTTCCAGCCACAACCATCTTACCGATATACTAACCAAGCCTCTTCCACTGACTCAATTTCATCACTTAGTGTCCAAGATGGGTCTTCATTGAATTTATGACCCATCTTAAGGGGGAGTATTAGATACAATAAATTGTAATTAGTTATTAGGATTACTTTTCTGTTAGACTTTTCTTTTCCCCATTTCCTTGGTTTTGGGTTTCCCTTCCCATATATATAAAGAGCCTCTCTCGGTATTAGACTAAGCATTCAGATAATATCAAAAGGTATTCGTTCATAAATCTCTCTCTTTTTCTTGACTGAATCTAGTAGTTATTAGTTATGTTTACAACATAACAACTAATATTTTTAATATATTTTACTGGAGTAGTATAATTTATATATATTTACAACTATCTAATTAATGAGTTGCACAGATGGTCCAACTTGTCCAACAAATTTGCATTATTATTTTGAACTGAATATATTTTTAAAGTAAAAAAAATTCTAATGTGATCGGTCAAATTAGACGATTTGATTTGTCCTCTTTTATTAATTACTAGGTGGAAGCAACATGTAATATACGTTTGTTTAGTTTTAAAGTTATAAACATGCTTATTCAAACATGTATTTATTTTTATTATATATTTTTAATTATCATACACATTTTAAATAAATAAAAAAAGTATCGTAAAAATAAATAGAAGATGTTTAGTATAATGTATGACAAAAATGTATTAAAAAAAAATTAGGGCAAAACATTTTCTATTATTTTGATAAAAAAATGGCTCACTTTTAATTTTTTTTACATAAATACTTACATCAATAATCTCTATATATATGACATCTAAACATAACATTGACATATATATATAAATTACAATAATATTTAAAAAGAAATTAATAATAGAATAAAATAAGAATAGAAAAAGTTAAAATGTAGAGTATTATACATGCATCAACTATTTTTAGTTTTTAATGTATATCGCAATGTCTTTTGGTGAATTTGATGAAAAAAAAGCTCCAACCACTTGATAAAAAATAAACTATCAAACAAATTTATAAGATAAACAAAAATGATACGTATGACTTTATTATTTTTAAATAAATATGATTTAATTATTTAAATTATCATAAAATATCTTAAAAATATCATATTTTAATTAATTAATTTATTTTTAAGTTTATGTTTGTTATCCCTGTTTCCTCCCCACACTCGCGACCCTGTATGTTGAGTCCATAGGCCATCCTGAAGGGACCCAGACCGAGCCCAATAGACGGGGAAGGAGTGAGTCCTGGTGGCCCAAGTATCAGTAAGCCCAACATTGTCCCGGAATGTAAGCCAGGACCACGAAGTTGGCACGTTTCATCATCCCGAACCCCTTGTAAAGTGTTGTCCGGGGTGCGATAAGGAAGATGTTTCCTCCAAGTCTGAAAATAGACCGGGAAAATAGTGAATGAGCCTGGGCTCTGGTAAACGAACCAGGGTCTTGGTAAATGAATTAGAATGTTAGTAAACGAACCCGGACCAGGCGATCAGGTTGGGCGTGACAAATTGTTTCCGACACTGACATCACCTTGAGAAACACAGAGTTTTGTCTCCATAACTACTCTGACGGATCCTGTCCCTCGGATCTCCTTAGAAGCCCACGCGAACCAAACTGAAGCTGCGCGCTGTTGTCAGTCTTACAACATGGTTATGCTCAAGCTGGCCCAATGGGCCCTGATTAGTGTATTTTATTTAATAAAATCTGTTGACCGCGTTTTTGGCCAACAACGTGAGAACGTCAAAAACGATAAAACTTTCAAGAGAAATTAAACGACACAGACATTCTTATAAAGAAAGTAAATAACACACGCAATTTTTATAGTGGTTCAGCCCCAATGTGTTGGTAATAACCTAATCCACTTAGAGTTGTGATTATAGATCTATACTCAAGATCAGATGAACTGAGCCAACTGAGTTTCTTCAGTACAGATTACAAGAATACAAGAATTCTTTCAGATACAAGCACTTCCTCTCTCTAGAAAATTCAGACCCAAAATTTCTCCCAAAAATCCATATCTGATCCCATAAGCCATATATTTATAGGCTTAGGATCATACATCTGCTCTCCCCTAGAATCGGGATATTTCATTATATTTATTATATTTAAATTACAAAAATATTCAAAATGTAACAGAACACCCAATTTGTGGGAAGAATGAGAGATTCCCGCGTATGCCAAGACTGATTCTTGTTGAAGCCGTTTCTGGGAATCTTGACGTAGTCTGTTCTACCTGGTTGATGAATATCACCTTCTGGTCGGCCATACCTCTACTGGACAGTCACGCACTTGGCTGGTAGGACACGCACTCCTCTGGTCTAACATGACACTCGGTCTAGCATGCCATGTCTTTGGTCTAACATGGCACTCTGGTCTAGCATGTCATGTCTCTGATCTAACATGGCACACTGGTCTAGCATGTCACATCTCTTGTCTAACATGGCACTCTGGTCTAGCATGCCATATCTCTGATCTAACATGGCACACTGGTCTAGCATGACACATCTCTGGTCTAACATGGCTTACTGAGCTACTCCTAAGCCATGTCACTTTATCACAACTCTGAGGAGCCAATATATTTATTGACTTATTAATGTGTCTTTTATGGACCGTGTACTGCTACTTGTCTCCTCTATTGCCACGTCATCGATCTCCAATTTTTGGGGATAACAAAATCATTTGTATTAAGCCTCCATCAGTGAACAAATAGTGTTTATACCCTTATTGGGCCCAGATTAGTCCGGTCCAAACACAAAGCACTCAACTGCCTATAAATATGAACAGTTGTGCACTGTGGAAGGGATCCGATTTTTCTCCGTAAGCATACACTCTGCTCAAACTCAGAGAAAACTCCATTACTAAAGCTCCTTCAGCTCTAATACAACAGACTTGTGGACTAAGACTCTTTAATGCCCCAACCATATAAAATCCCCTTGTGTGATTATCTCTAATCTTTTCTTTTTTAAGCTCTTTTATCTTTTAAAATTTTAGTTTCCGAAAAACTCGATAAACAATGTTTGTTCTAGTTTTGAATTTGACAGCGAGAATAAGAGATTATATATTATATGTTTAATATAATATAAATATTATACGTAGATTTTAAATTAAAGTTGATTGCTAGTTAAAAAAAAAGTTTGTTGCTAGTTGATGGTAGATTATATGTTTAGTATGATATTATTCTAATATGTGAAGTTTCAGTTTGATTAAATTTTATTTAAATTATAAAACGTGTGATTTTATTATTTTTTAAATAATCATTATTATAAAATATCTTAAAAATATTATATATTAATTTGTTTGTTTATTTAATTTTAAGTCATATTTATAATATAGCGTTAAACATAAGAATATTCTGTTATAGAGAAAAAAAAACCGTTAAAATAAAAAAAATTTGTTATCTCTACACACTTTTTATATAAAAAGATACTTTTGACTCAATTTTCCTAAATTACTACAAAAGAGAGTCTTAAAAAAAACTATAAAAGAGTCTCATATATATCTTTTAAAAAATAAGTGTGGAAACACAAAAATTTGTTGAGAAATTTTTTATCAATTAGCAAATACAATTTCCTTTTGTGATGATGAAAATAGACTGGTCAATAAAAAACAAATTAACAATCTAAAAGCATATATTGATTCCATTCATGATAACTTCGTCATCACTAATATCGTGCTTACTCTCTGGGATAAAAAAGACCACACACACAATCTTATTTCTAGTCACTTCAATTTAAAGTCATGTACATTGTATTTTTAAGTTTCTTTTAAATATGTTAGAATACTTTTACTACTATTATTTGATCTAGAATCAATTTATAAAAGTGGTAACTACTCGACTATATGAGAAGACCAATCATAAAGAGAGATAGATATACAAAAACATTGAGATGTCCTATTCAATCATTTTATAATGTTCTCATTTCCTTTCTAGACATTATGTAGATTGGCATTCAATTTGTATTTAAAATTATTTATAATTACATTTGGAAAGTTTAATAGGTGAAAATAAATCTTACAAGCTTTAATAATAATATTAAGTGTTCCAATAATCGTTTCTTTAATTACTAATGTGTCCCTATTATTTTACTATAACGGATTATACTTCATAATTGATATTAATGATAATAATAAATAAATTTGAATAAAAAGATAAACGGTTTAAATCAATTAGAATACATTAGATGAACAAAATACTTTTCGATTTGAAACAATATTGTTTAAAATAATTTCTAAATTAATAGACTGATGTTGACAACTGAATTATCATTATATATTTTATTTTTGTTGTTTATTTTTTACTTTTTATTTTTGATCTAATTTAGAGTAATTAGTCTCATATATCTATGCTTTCATCATTCCAACTATTTATTTTACATAATATAGATCACTATATAATAATTCTAGTATATAGATCACAAAAATGCTAATTTATTTATTTATTTTTATTTTGTAGTGGTGACAACAAATCGTAAGAACTAAAATCGATTTGACCTTGGAACATCAACACCCTCCACCTACACGCAAAAATCACATGTTCATCTTTCATTATGAACTGAGAAATATATTACATAAGGGATAAAAAACGTACTCGAAAATATAAATATAGTAACTATATTATTATCACAAAATATAATCCATTAAGACAAAAAAAATTATTTCAGAATATTAAGATGGAGAGAAAAACATACATATTGTGGAGCTTACCATAAAAAATAAATGCAAATGAGCCAACATCAAACCTCATTTTAACACAAAAATGCATCCATTAATCCACTCACCTCATAATTTTTCTTAATTCTATAAATCATGTAAGGCTCATTCTACATATCATCACCAAAAGTTATGATCAAATTATTATATAAAATGTTTTAATAGTAAATACAAAAACCTATATATATATATATATAATTTAAATAAATGATAAAATTAATTAAATTGAAAATGACCTGTACAACTTTGATTGCTTTGTGAGTGATGTGAGAAGATTCCTCTATCTAGTTATACTTTGAATTCTGAATACATTTTTTCTTTATGTCCTTGTTTACTTTTCCTTTTTTGTTTTGTTTCAATCATAGTTTCTAGGATTATATTTATATCTTTTTTTTAAGCATGGAAAATGGGGAGGGATATTTGAATCGTTAAATTGTCAGGGGCAAGGAAACTAATGGTAGTTAGATTACCATAGATATATGTCATTAAATACATAAAACTCTCATAAAATTGGAAAAATAGAATGCAAAAATTTTAGGCTGCTAGCTCATCATGTTCAGTCTTTGCCTTTATATTATATAAGTACTATGTAAAAGCATTTTTAAAATTATAAATATTGTCATTTTACCGGTTCCCTATTTTAAAAATAAAAATATATATAATAAAATAAATTAGAATTTTATAGTATATATAAATAATTATATTAATAATCTTTATATATATATATATATACTACAGCTAAACATATTATATATATATTTATATAGTTACATGACATATATATATATATAATATAATAATATTTAAAAAGAATTAATATCAAAAATAAAATAAGAATAGAATAATTCATAGTGTAGACAGTAGTATATATGTATAAATTATTTTTAATTTATAATGTATTTTACAATGTCCATTAGTGAATTTGATAAAGAAAAATAACTCCAACCACTTGATAAAAAACAAACTATCACACAAATTTATAAAATAAAAAAAATGATATGTATGTTTTTATTATTTTTAAATAAATATAATTTAATTATTTAAATTTTCATAAAACATCTTAATAATATTATATTTTAATTAATTAATTTTTGTTTAAGTTTATGTTTGTTTTAATTTTTGAATTTGACAGTGACAACAAAATGTTATATATTATATATTTAATATAATATTAAATTTAAATTTAATTAAATTTTATTTAAGTTATTAAATATATGGTTTTATTATTTTTAAATGATTATTATTGTAAAATATCTCAAAAATATTCGATTTTAATTTGTTTAAGTATTTATATACTTATTTAAGTTTAAGTCATCTTTACAATCTGCCGTTAAATATAAAAATATTCTGTTAAAGTTAACAGAAAAAAATAAAATTCGTTAAAACTAAGAATTTTTGTTATCTACACGCTTTTTATATAGAAGAGATATAAATAGATATAGATATTGATTTTTAAAAATAGTAAACATAATAAAAATAAATATAAGCATTATTATGGTGATTTTTTTAAAATAATAATATGTGCACCCAAAATATACATTCAAACATTACATAGTGATGTGACAATTTAGCATAGCCAATCACATTTATTAAAATTGGGACCCACTGTTTTATAAAGCGGTGCCACATCACCGTATGTAATATTTGAGTACATATTTTAGGTGCACATAACATTACTCTTTTTTTTAACACTGCCTATAGGTACTAAATTTTTATATTAAGATATATATATATATATTTTTAAAGAAAGTGTATTTTGATTTAAAAATATAATTATTACACTTATTTTTGGCACAATAACTTGATAAAAATATGTTGACTCAATACACAAAATAAATTGTTGGCCAATTATGGGTAGCTAGTTGCTATTTAAGTGATCACTATACAAGAAGATGTTTGGTTGCCATACATATAAAACTAGGCAGATAACGTGTATGTGTATTTTTACTTCCTAGGTTCTGGCAATAACCAATAATGAGTGTCTCGCTACCTAAAACCATTACGCTAACAAAGATCATAACAAGGTTAAAGATTCTATATTACTAGAGATTATTTACTCATTTGTTAATTACAACTCACCTACCTCAAGAAACTTAACTCGCCCTAATTCATTTGATTTTGAGATTGGGGAGAAAAAATAATAGTGAGCGTATCCCTTTTAGTCAATCGAACTATACTATAAACCTTCTTTTCATATAGTATTGAATTAATTATTCTTAAAGTTGGTGTGATATTTATTATTATAATATTAAAATATTTATTGATTAAACAGCGAAATAATACTAACAATATAGTATTTAATATAATGCTATTTTAATTTCCATATATATATTTTTTATAATAATGGAATGAGAATTGAAAATTATAAAACTCCCAATAAATTTTATATTAATTATTGCAATAAAATTCTTGATTCCTAATTAGCTCCCCCCCCCCCCCCCCCCTTTTTTTTTCTTTCAGTATTTGGATAATTTTTGGTGCATTTTTATTTTATTTTTATGATGATATATATTGTAGTTATTTAGAGTATGTGTAAATTTTAAAAAAATTCTGAAAAATTTACAGTAATAAAAATAAGATTCAAATATATTATTTTCCATACGCTTATAAAAAAACAGTCACGCATGCAACAAACTATTTAAACATTATTATCGACACTATAAATCATATAAATTTTTTTTCATGATAATCTAAATAATTATAATATATATAATTATAAAAAAATTACGCTAAAAATCATCCAATTATCGAAAATAAGAAAGAATGTAAAAGTGTGCCCTTTTTGGGTGCGTAAGAGAAGCCCCTAAAATATATTAAAGTGAATTAAATTTCTAAAATGGTTTAATTAAGTTAAACTCGATGGTTTAAAATTGTTATCCAACCTAACCCTTTGTCTTCTTTATGATTATGCTCATTAGAATTGG
The DNA here is from genome assembly GCF_963169125.1 of Humulus lupulus. Classification (NCBI taxonomy): domain Eukaryota; kingdom Viridiplantae; phylum Streptophyta; class Magnoliopsida; order Rosales; family Cannabaceae; genus Humulus; species Humulus lupulus. The sequence continues at coordinate 74,738,048 of NC_084800.1, forward strand.
ACAGGTGAATAATAATAATTAGGGCTGATCATTGGGCGAGTTGGTCGGGTTATAAAGTATTTTTACCCGTCCAATGTCATAACCGGGTTAGCAAAAATGAACCCGTAACTTGCCAAATTAAGAAAAAAATAAATTTAACCCGTCTAGGTGGGTTGGTCAGGTCAACCCGTCCAAACCGAAGTAATATATATATATTTTACATTTTTGTAGTTTTTTTCTCTTTTAAATACTAGTACTAATAGTGTGAAGTTTATCTTTTTAAGTTTAAAACAATATTTTTAATTTATAGTAAAAAAATAAAACAAAACTTAATTAATTTATATATTTATTTAAAAAAATTTCTTATATATTAATTGACAATATATTAATAATTGCATCAATATTAAAAATATTAAACAAACTAACAAACATATATCATTAAAATGAAAAAGAAAATTAATATAGTCAAAAGTCCAATTACAAATATAAATTTAATATATTTATTTAAATGTATTAAAAATAATAAGTTCTTAATTGGGCGTGTTGATTATTATTTTCAACCTGCCCAATATAATAATTGGGCGGTTTAAATTTTGGTCGGTTTATTCGAGTTACGTTTTTTAGCAATTTTTTCGGATTAGTTTGGACGGTTTATTCGAGTTGAGTAGGTTGTAAAAATTTCTGCATAGCCATAATATTTATTATTATGAATAATAATAATAATTTGTGCACATAAATTTTGTACTGAATTTTTAAACGTATATATTTTTGAACTAATATAGAGTTATGAATAGATGGTTTTTGATTATTACCGGTTTTATTTTGACAAAATGTCCATATTTATTTAAAACACATTGAGAAAATCAAACAATCTTGAAATTCCAATTCTCCAGGCATGCACGTCACCCAATTGGTTCATCAACCCACCACTCTCACGTGTCACACCACCCCATTCTCATTTCTTTCAACACTGAAATGATTTCACACATTTGACGATTTTACCCTTCTCCACCAAACCACTGTACGTCACTGCTTCTACTTACAACCATACCATTCTCGTCATTTCCTTTATTCTCTTTAGGGAATTCAAGCAACCACCCGTGGCCGTGCTTGTAGACGAACAATCTGGAATCTTTTCGCAGCATATACCTATTTCCATAATTTGCTTTCTATAAATTAAAAATATTTATTTACAACTTTTTACACAGTGGTCCCCACATTCTCTATTCTCTTCCATAAAATGGCTCGCCGTCATCAGACCTGAACCAAAAAAAAAAACATAATAAAGAAAACGAAAATGGTCATCGCAATTTTTTTTTGAAATAGTAGCCAAGTTTGTTTTGTTCTGTATTCTATTCAATCAATATATAAGAGTTGGGGATGGGTGCGTAGGATTAAGTGTGTGACACTGGTTTAGGCGGCACACGATAGCCTCGACCAACAAAAACTCCACCATCGTCGTTTCCCGGTGATGCTCGCTGTACTCTGCTCTCGTTCCAAGCCTAGGATCCTCAGCGCTTTCCTCTCATCTTTCTCGCACGGCTCCGCTGTTCACCACCATCACACCTATAACAACTACCAGTACGCCCGCTTCGTTCATGGTCCGGGTACCGGCTCCGGTCCCGGTCCTGTTCAGTTCGCTGACTTAGGGGTTGGTCACGCGCGCCATGACCACCGGCGTCGGCACCACTCCAGTGCCTGCCAGCTCGGCGCATCTTGTGGCGGAGCTGCTTCCATCTGGCACGCCATCCTGCCGTCTGCCGGTGGTCGAAGGTTCGATAGACGCCGCCCCGCGATTCACTTCGACCTGAGGGGCGAGGGCTCTTGGAACGCCGCGCTCGACGCGCGGCCCGCGCGCTGGCTCCACCGTGCCGACTCGGCTTGGCTTCTCTTCGGTGTCTGCGCTTGCCTCGCTCCCGTCGTCGATTGCTGCACCGACGCGAGCGCCGAACCGCCTGCTTCGGAACAGAAGATTGTCGTTTCTGATGAGAACATCGATAGCTCCGCCGATTACAGGGTTACAGGTATATTTTTAAAATTATATTAGTATAATCGTCTGCTACGTCTATACGTATATGTATATCTGGTAAGCCTATATGTATATACGCACTCCTATACTCATATTCGTGTAGCTATAATACATATTATATATGTGGTGTTTTGTTCATTTTTTCCCCTCTTTCTTTCTGATTTTTATATTTCTCGGAATCTTTTTGATTTAGTTGTACGGTTATATGCTTAGTAGCTAATTAGTGATCATTATCTGTTTGATAAAATTACTGATGCATTTTGATCTTGATAATGTTGAACGTTACTTACTACAATGAATTAAGATATCAACTTTTTAAATCGGACCCGCGTGTTGTGTATGGTATGTGGAACTTTGTGTTTGCCTTAATCCTTATACGATAAATGCATGTAGTTGTACTGCTGGAAATTTAGAACTCTCTGTCAGTGTTTTTTATATCTTTGCTCTTTTCTTCGTGTATTTGTATATTTATGCTTTTCTATTGAAATTATTTGAGGACATATTTCTAGTGCAAGTTGATAAGATGAAAACATTAAATGGAACAGGGGTTCTTGCTGATGGTCGGTGCTTGTTTAGAGCCATAGCTCATGTGGCCTGCTTAAGGAATGGAGAGGAAGCTCCTGACGAAATTCGTCAGAGAGAACTCGCTGATGAACTAAGAGCTCAAGTAATTATTTTAATCTCATTTGTTTCTCTGATTGCTTTATTTTTTCTATTTGAGACTGGTACTAAAATGTTTTTTGTTTTGTTGGATTGCAACTTTCTGCTATAGGTTGTAAACGAGCTTTTAAAGAGGCGAGAGGAGTCAGAATGGTAAGCTTTTGTGATTTGGAAATTGGGTTCGAAGTGCCATTTGGTTTTGGATGGTATGCTGAATTGTGGGTTGTTTCTAGGTTCATTGAAGGAGATTTTGATGCTTATGTGAAAAATATTCAACAACCTTATGTATGGGGTGGAGAGCCTGAATTGCTCATGGCATCTCATGTTTTAAAGTGAGTTTTTTTGCACTCCCGTTATCATCATATCTTAATTACATCAATTTCAAGTGACTTCATATTTGCATTATGTGCTTCCAATTTTCCAATACCTTTCTCTGCGTAAGCTGTCTCTATTGTTGACGCAACCTCTCTATTCCTCAGGACACCCATATGGGTTTTCATGATAGATAGAAACAACGGCAGATTGGCTAACATAGCCAAGTACGGTGAAGAATATGTTAAGAATGAAGAAAATCCCATCAATGTTCTATTTCATGGCTATGGCCACTACGATATCTTGGAGACTCCTTTGGACAAAAGCTGCCAAAAACCAAGTATGCTACAAGTTTGATATGGTTCTTAATATATACTATTGCAGTTCGCCGTAATAAATTAAACTCGCAATAAGAGAGTTTCTTTCACCATTAGCAAAAGCTGTCAAGTTCAATAGCTGATAGACAGCATTAACTTGTTCAAATTTTTGTAGATGTCTCCTTTTTCTTCAAAGGTTTGGGTATACAGTACACAGAGGCTTTATAAGAGTCTTTTTCTCGCGGGTTTTTAACTTTGATTGGTTAGTTCTCATTATCTTCAAATATGAGTTTTTAGGAATTTTCAGGACACCTCGTTCCTCTGCTTTTGGGTTGTTTTACACTCTTGTAGTGTTTAGCCTCACACACCTACCTGCTCTGCGTATTTGGTGGCACTGCACTATCTATTAATCTTTAATGAACAATCTTTCTCCCATAAAATAAGAATAGAAGAGTGACAATTTTACATAATTGCTTCCATTTTTTTTTATATTCTATTAGTAGGTGGGTACCAAAATTGCATATTTTTCTGCTCTATTTTGTTTGTCAATATATGATGCTGTCTCCAATTGGTAAACACTTTCCAAACTTGGAATACTGACATGTATATCAGTTTTAGTCGGTTTTGTATACTTTACACCTATGTAAAGCACTAGTGAAATACCTTTAAATTATTTTATTTAAGATTGATACACACGAACCATTATTGTATGTCTCAATCTCTTATTTAATTGTTATTATTTCTATTACAAAAGAGGGTCGAGGAGTCGACATTCAGACCCTCAGTATTGAAAATCTGATTAATAATCGAGTTCATTGTGACCGACAGATATCTGTTTCAGTTTACCAAATTTATTATCCCAAATTATCATTATTTTCTTTAACGAAGGTGAGAAAGAGATTGACAAAGTTACAAGTGGAACAATTAGAACCGCAACACTTAAAAGAGAGATAATACACTCACAGCCAATTATAAGTAAGTATTATAAATAAAAAGACTTTATTTTCATTGGACAAAAAGAAAAATTGAACGCTTTTTGCCTTTTTGGTACCTTCTGCCCATCTTCATGTATTTTTCCCAGTGGTGCACCAACTTCCACAGCCCTTTATGGGCATCGCTTTCTACTACCGATTGTTCTTTCTTGCAAAAGAACATGCGTGAGAACACATTTTTCTTTACTTTTTGCTGATCTTTTTATTCATAGGATCGTGTTACACAAATATGCATCATATCTCTATCCATATATATATATATATATTCCTGAAGCAAGAGAATTACTAATATGACCCTTTTTTTGCTCCAAAATTGAAGGTGAAAGTGGAACTATTACCCAACAAAGAAAACTGACAAAGATGTCAATGATAATAATAATTGGATTTCTTTTGGGAATGACTTAGATCTAAAATGATACCTGGTACGCTATTGTTAGTACTACATTAATCATTCCCTCAAGCATACCAATAAAAATCCCATGGCCCCTAAAAGTTTTTATTGTCAACATCTTCTAATATAACACTTTTGGTGATCCATAACTAAAAAGAAAATTTCTACTTAAAATACATTTGATATAATATCTTATATTTAATTTTCTATTTAAAACAGCTCATTGCCTGGACATTGTCAGACTGAGACACAATTATTTCATCCACAATTCCACCAAACAGGGTGTGACCCATGAAAACATGGGCATGATAATGACAGAGAAATATCACATCTAAGAAAGTTGAAGTTGATATGGAACGAGTTAGCGGTGATTGTATAAGTTGGGGCAATATCTGGGAAATAAAATTTCTAATTTGGGACCTGGCAACAGGGAAAGAAACAAATAGAACAGGCAGGCACACATTGGGTCTTTACATTTTTAAAAGCTATTTTAAGTCATCGGTGGATTTATAAGTATTTTAGGTTTTACTTTAAAAAATCTACATAGGATAAAGTTGGGAAAGGTAGCTTTGTGTGGAAGAGCTTCAAAAAAGCTAAAAAACCAAAAGTTATAAATTAGGCAAATCAAGTCCTTACTGTCTGAGCTAGCAAATGACACACAACTTGATTAATATCTAGAACTAATTATACATATAGTGAACTAATCTTACACGCACGTAATTTATATACAACGACTGTTCAAATAAATATATACTTTGGCAGCTATGAAAGAGAATGCAATTTATTCTTATTTCTTTGTTTCTTTCTTTCTCAAAGTATATATAGCTGCCAAATGTGTCTTATTCATTTAAAAAGAGATGGGAATTTAAGCAATATTAAATACCACACGTATATCATATGATGTAAATGGTTGCAATGTTACATGTTGTCTATAATTGTCTAGGGCTTGGGAGATGTTGTTCTGATGACATTTAACAGTACAACAAAATACGTACACGCAAGTCATTTCTAGGCCTTTTTGGAGTGTTTGTTTTGCTGAAAAGTATTACAAGTTTTTTTTTATACTTTATTTCATCACTTTTCTTTTGAAAAAATTGACCTTCTTATGTATTCTCAGTTCTAACATATTATATTAAGCTTTTCTTTTTCTTTTTACAAAATTCTCACATTTTCTTCAATATACGAATAACATTTTTTTAAAAGATTTTTTTGTATGTTTTGTCAGATCTCCCCCCAAAACCAATTAGAAAACTAGATTAAAGCATGCATAAATACATTAATTTATTAATACTCAAATTTGCTTAATTTTATTTATAGAATCTATTAATTATATTTATTAAATTTGTATCATTGTCATATAAATTTCAAATAAATAAACAATAATATATATAAAAGAATGACATAAACATATGAAATGAAAAATTAAACCGAAACATTATTTATGGTTTTTATATATATATAATATGATAATTTTTTTAAACATAAATTATAATTTTTTTAATAAAAATTAAAACTATGTTATAATGATATTTTATAATAATTAAATTTATATTAATATAAATATTAAATATCTACTCTTGTATTAAATATAATAATAATAATATTTTTATAATATTTGAATTCATATTAATTTAATTAGTAAAAAATTAAGATTATATATTATTATCATATTAATATATTATAAAATTTAAATTTATATTAATATAATTATTAAATATCTAATTTTGTATTATATATTATTATAATAATGATATTTTATAACACTTCAATTTGAATTTAAATTTATATCAATACAATTACATATGAAATAAAAAATTAAACCGTTTATGATTTTAAGCCATGGGTGGATTTATGTTTTTTTATGATTTTAAACCAAAACACTGTTTATGATTTTAAATATCATTTGTTATAAAAATAAATAATAAATAATGCTTGGAATTGTGAGGGTATGCTTTTTACTCCCAAATATTATAACTGAAAATATAAATTAATTAATACTTCTATGAATGGAGCATATTTAACCTAATTTTCCTTTCTACCAACCTTGCAGGTTCTAAGTGAGCACATTATTCACACCACATATAGCACTGACCCATGCAACTCACCAACTTCCTTTCAAGCATTGACAACACACTGTAATGTATATATATAACAAGTGTGAATATTATATACCAAATATGACCATACTTTAATTGTTTCTATCTCACATAAAATATTAATTGGTGCAAAATATGCAAATCTCTTAAAGCTTCTAATTAATAAGCAAATTCACGCCATACTCAGGCTTCACCACCAAAATCTGAATTGGAGAGTGCTCATACTTTGGTGACAAAGAGAAAGAGAAGTTGGACAACAAGACAGAGATAAGGATTTAAAGCTCAGCCATGGCGAAATTCTGTCCCAAACACAGACGAAATTGGTGAAATTCTGTCTTGTTAATAGACAATAAATTAAATTGTAATCTTATGCCGTTTTTTAATCTTAATAGTAATAAATTCTATTCCTATAAAAAAATCTTTTATTTAAATTATATTAATTAATTATTAAAAATGATATAAAATGAAACAAAATAATATAATAAATACATACAATTTTTTTTAAACAAATACAAAATATCATTTAGTTATAATTCAATTAAATAGTATTTTATTTTTATAAAAATATTGTCTTTTTTTTATAGGAAAAAAATGAGTTGATAGTGTCCTCACGCCCCTGCCATTTCAAGAATCTACTACGATAAGACGTGGAATATAAGGGGACCTGTCCCATGCTTTTCAAGGAGTCTACCAAATACCACTAGGGACCACTTCAACCTAAGAAGAGCAGACCCACAAGAAAGGTAATATTTCAATCTCACTGTGGTTGGTGTGAATCTATCCCGGAATGGCCAGAATAGAAAACCTTAGTAGGTATCCTTTGTGACTATGCCACCACACACTTGAATGTTGATATAAAAATATTGTTAATAGTCCAAAAGTTATTTGTCTTGTTTATTTTGACAATCATAAAGTTTGTTGTGGAGTTTTTAAAAAGACGAAGAATCTTTAACTAAAACTCCAGAGTATAACTTGATATAATTTATGAAAATAATAAGAAATCATTAGACATATATGTATACCGTTTCCATCTTGCAGACCATATTAGCATCAGGGAGCTCGAGCTCTTTCTTTCTATTCTGGGTTTGAGGCCAACAACATTAATACCCATGAAACCGCTGTGGATTCAAACCCAGTCAAGTATATATATGTTCTTGAAATTGTCAACGATAAAACGCTCCATGGCGTTTGGGCTTAGATCACTACCACTGTTAATACTGTTTTTGGCACCTTCGAGGATAATTTGAAGTAGGTCATTATTATTACTTTGACATGTTGATCATTTTCTTTCTTCCACAACTTTTAGAATCAATGCTCGAATCTCATTTTTTAATTTCTTTGCTTCTCTATTGATCTTGGATTGGTACAGAATATATAAAGTAGTTAATTTAAATTTAGTTTGGAGATTAAATAAAACAGTATTACTTATATATTATATTAATCACTAAAAAAACATTTACCTACTATTTTAGTGATCTAAAGTTACTTTTCCATAAAGCATGCAATAAGATCCTATTTATATGATGTGTCAATATATATGCCATGTACATTACTGACCCAAGCAAATAATATGTCACACGTTCCTTAAGTTGTATATATTAAAAAAATGAGTTTATATAGTGCTTTTTGTGTTTAATTTGTAAAATGTTTCAAATCAATCCCTAAATCTAATTTTGATAAAAAACAAATTAAATATGACAACACAATTTGTAGGCAAAAATATTGTGTTTTTATTCTGAAATACTAATTTAGTGAATTATTTGTGATTTTAATTCAAAAAAATTTAACTAAAATTAAATTTAAAAATTTATTATTTGAACTATTTTACAAAATATATCATTCAAAAATTTATTTGTAAATAATAAGATAAAACAAGTAATCACACTTACGGAATATAATCCCTTCTTCCTGACGGGGATTTTCCTTGTTCAATATGTCAAGAATATTCCCCAACAAAAACGAGGATGGCGGGCCTCTGATTCCTTGCTTTCGTAGTTTGGATCGAATCTTTTTGGGCTTCAGAATTAGAGTATCACACACTCTAAAAACCGTGCTCATTAGGCCCACCAACACTACTGTGAGCAGCAATAATTGCAACTCCATAGCTTCTAACAATGCTTTTTTTCTCTGTTGATTATTTCTTGTTCAGATAATAGCTAGAAATATACATACATATATATACAGGAGAAATGCTACATATAACGGTGGAATTTTATCCCGAAACACGTGGCTGTACTTTTTTTTTCTATTTTTAATTGCACATGGTTATACTATTGAGTATAATTTTAATAATAGGAACAAAAAAAGAACAAAAGGAGTGCTACTATTGGCCTTTCAGTGTTTCTCGACCCGTGAATAGTTTTCGGCGTGATTTTTTTTTATAACCGTGTATATTGTAGTTATTTAGAGCATTATGCAAATTTTCAGAAAATTCCGAATAGTTTACAGGACCGAAAACTAGGTTCAAACATGCTGTTTTCCATGCGCATAAAAAAAATTAGTCACGCGTGCAACAACATGTTTGACCTTAGTTTTCTGTACTGTAAACTATTCAAAATTTTCTGAAAATTTGCAGGATGCTCTAAATAGCTACAATATACACGGTCATAAAAAAAAATCGCGCCGAAAATTGTTCACGGATCGAGAACAGTGAAAGCATCCTGCAAATTTTCAGAAAATTTTGAATAGTTTACAGTACGGAAAACTAAGTTCAAACATGTTGCTTTCCACGCGCATAATAAAAATTAGTCACACGTGCAACAACATGTTTGAACCTAGATTTCAGTACTGTAAACTATTCGGAATTTTCTAAAAATTTGCAGAATGCTCTAAATAGCTACAATATACACGGTCATAAAAAAAAATCGTGCCGAAAACCGTTCACGAATCAAGAAACACTGAGAGCCCTACCAATATGGTTTAAAGTATAAAAGAATTGTCGTGTATATATATATATTGTGTATAAGCATAGTAGTAAGAGATAAACGAACCGAGAAGGAAGAAAAAAAGTGGCACTCCTTTTGTTCTTTTTTTGTTCCTATTATTAAAATTATACTCAATAGTATAACCATGTGCAATTAAAAATAGAAAAAAAATACAGCCACGTGTTTCGGGATAAAATTCCACCGTGATATATAACATTTCTCTATATACAGGGGCTATAACTGTAGTTGATAAAATGTAACTTTAATTTTTCGACATTAGTGGTGTACATTATAGCTATAGTTATAAGAGATCTTTTATAAATTTTTAAGAAATGTTATATAATTTAGAGTACTGAAATTATAATTCAAATAATAATTTGTTGCTGGTGCGTGTGAAGAAGCCATTTGAATTATAATTTCAGCACCTTAAATTATTTATAATTTTTTAAAAATTAAAAAAAAAAACTCTTTATAACTATACATACACTGTAAAAAAAAATGAGATTATAATTTATAGGTACAACAAAAATTGACAAAATTCCTACGAGTAAGAGATTTTTCAGAGTATATACCGTGAAAGTGCCCGTAAATATATATTTGATGAATATGTATATCCAAGTGTTTATAGTAGGGGTGAGCATCTAAACCGGCAAACCGCGGCGACCGACTGCGCCGCTCCACACTACACCGCAAACCGCGGTGTTAAAAGTGGAATGATTTGGTATAGTTTGTATCTTAACTAAATCGCGTGGTACGGTGCGGTGCGGCGTACGGTTTGGCGGTGTGAAATTTTGGTTTGCACCACACCGCACCATGTACTTACAAATATGTTAAAAAAAAAAACTTTACACATATAACATTTTTTAGTAACCCAATCTAAAACTAGGAGCCCACTTAAATTAAGATATAACCTTATTCTCTAACACATCATACACGACAACAACTGATTTATCTCTCATCTCATTTGCGCCTCCTCCCAATCACATCTCTATCTCACACATATATTTTAACACACTTATACCGTGAAAAACCACCCAAACCACACCGCAAAAAATGGTTTGGTTTGGTCGGTTTGGTGCAACGAAATCACACCGCATGATGTGTTCTAGCTATTACACCGCACTTGTGACATGGTGTATTAAAAAATGTTCAAACCGTCCAAACCACATCGTGCACACCCCTAGCTTCCAGGAATATACGAATAGAGAAAATCCATAAACAAGGATCCCTTATTAGAATTGTGTGTTGATCAATACCATATAAGCTAGGGTATTATATGTATTGGAAATAAGTATTGCTGACACAAAATGTAAAATTAATATATATATATTTATATATATATATTTATATATATATCATATATTTATATATATATATCATATAAGCTAGGATCCTAGACTAGCTAGTATACTTACAAGATGGTACCAGATTTAACACAAGATCCAATAAGTAGCGAATGGAATTTTATTGTCCTTTTAAGCCCTCTCATTGTAAGTTTCAGCAATATATATCCCTTATTCCTTTCTCTTTAGTCCAAGAATCCTTGTATATATCAAGTGAACAAAACATTATTAAGAGACAAGAACAACATAAGTAGATGATAACAAAAAGTGCATTGTAATTGAAGTTACACAATTCTTAGCAAAATTATTGTTTACGGGAATTTGCGGCATAAATACACAATTTTTTATTTTTACAGTAAAAATATCCAATATTCAATATATGATAAAGATAAATACTTAATATTTTTTTTGCAGCAAAAATACCTAAAGTTACTAAAATATTGCTTTTGTCAGTACATCCTGTGTTGGAACAATTAAGCATGTTTACTAAACAAACATTTGTCACTCTGTATTCAGTCAATTTTATATATATATTTTTAAATATTTTAAATTAGAAAAATAAATTAAATATTCTATATGAGAGAAATTTAGTTACTTTTTTTTGAAATATTTGAGATTTTGAAAAATGATTATTGCTTTTGTTTTTTGGTCACTCAATTAAAATTTAACTGTTGGAAATTACATAAAATGTGGTATTTCTTGTATAAGTTTGATAAATATGAGAATTTTAACTTTATGCATTTTTTTATTTTTGTAATTTTCTCTAACTTTCTTTTGTATTAAACACTATTGAGGAGTAAATTTCCAATCATTGAGTAAATACGTACTATTGGGGAGTAACTTTCTTTTTCATTAAACACAATTGAGGAGTAAACAAGTTTTCAAATATGGAAAGACTAAAAGTAAAATTATCTGAAAATGAATGAGTCTCTGATAGACATTCAATTGGCTAAACCAACTTTGTGAATGTATTCTTGAGTTGAACTAGATAAATATTCTTTTAATCAACAATATAACATCAAACGAAAAATAATACGGTCCTCAAACCAGATGACAAAGATTATGTTTGTAATATTTAATACTTTTAAATATATTATTTGTTTGGTTAGAGGATTAGGTCTAGTTTTAAACTCCCACTCTAATCACATCCCTAGTCCATATTCATGCATAATAGCTTTTGCATTCCCCATTTAAAATTGAGGTTTTTTCTTATACATATGTATACATTTTTTACTTTTTTATTATTTCTATTTTTTTCTTACAAAATATGTACTCAAGTTTTTAAAATTATAATTTTTAAAGTTTTATAATTACAAGATTACAATCTCATAAAAAACAACAAAAAAACAACTTAAAAATAATTTATTACATCAATCTAAAATAAACTAAAAAAAAAAAACAATAAATAGTGGAACAGCTAAACATTAACCTAAAATAAATATAAAAAAAAAAGACAAAACTGTAAAAATATAATTTTTTCCTAAAACTGTAAAATTGAAAAAAAAATTGACTGTAAAAATGTAATTTTTTTTAGCAAAATTAAATATATATTTTTTGTAAAAATCTCTTTAAAATTTCATCAAATATGCTTCCATAATTAATTGCTTTGATATAGTCATTGATTGATCCTGCACGAGTAAACACTCGCATACTTCAATATGATTTTTTTTTTTGAGGAAAAAAAAACCTTCATACTTTCAACTTCTAATATCTTTCTATCCATTTATATACCAACAAAGTAAACGAGTTGATTTAGAAATTAAACTATAAATAATTACATACAAATGTCAACACTTTAAATTAGTTTTAATATATAAATATATGTATCTATACAAACATTCCTATTACAAACATTGAAAACACATAGTTTTAAGAAGCATAAAAAAATTGCCGCCTACATACCATAAAAAACGTACTTTATTTATTTGTTTCGATGAATAAAAAATAGACGGCACACGTGAAAAACATATATGTGACTGATCCTTCTTACATTCTTATAATTATGAGTGATGAGAGGAGTGTTATAATATTTTATATAATATAATGTTAGATTAAATAATGTAATAAAATAAGATTTTTCACAAATTGTAATATAGTATTGAAAGTTACAAAAATTAGATACAAGTCTGTCAAAGTCTAATAATATATTTTGGAGTTACAAAATCAATTACAAATTTGTAACTTTCAAACATTACCAATAATATGTAGATTGAGAGTTACATATTTGTGTTTGAATTTCATAAAGTCATTATGTGACATGACTGTTGAAGACATATTTTTAACTCCCATTAAGTGTATGGATGTTACAAAATCATGTGGGAAGAGATTGAGACGTTTTTGGAAAAACTAAAATTTGGGTGCTGAAACAACCCGGTGGCCGCAGCCACAAGCTTCCTAGGCCGTCACTTGGGAGTCAGAAGCCAGTCATGTCTCAGGCCGCGGCCTGGGGTGCTGACAACCAATTCAATTTTTTGTTTCTCCAAATTGAACGGTTTTAATATCCCAAGTAACTCCCATATTTTTATTTTCATTCCATAAACACATAATTAATCATTGGTAACAACCATGAGGTTGGTGAAATTTGAAATTCAAAGGGTCTCTCAAAACTCTATAAATAGGAGCCTAATGCTTACTTGTAAGACACCATTTTCTATCCATAAAACACTTGGTTGGAAAATACATCATAGATGCTTGATAATTCTAGAGAGTCATTTCTTTGTGAGATTCTTCAGTGCTTAGAGAATAGGAGGAAATACGCTTTTGGACAAAGGTCTTGAATCTTGTTCAAGTTGGTGATCCTAACTACTCTACACTTTAGTTGTGTGAGAGTTTGTGTTCTTTCTATTGTTCTTATTTCTTTCTTTTGTTCTTCTTGTTATTATATATATTTTGAGTTTGTGATCTTTTTTTCTTTACATCTTTCTATTTACTTGTATTTTGTACAATTGAATTATAATATTTCGTTAATTAAACATCTTGTCTATTCTATTTTTGCATAAAATTGTATTTTGATTTTCCATATTTCCATTAAATAATATATATTATCTAACAATCACTACTACCCATTATTATAATTATTAGGGATATTTGCAGGGAAAATACCTAAGTTGTTAGTTTTATAACACTTAAATACCTAACTCTTTTTTTTTGCGGTGAAAATACATTCCGTCAACAATCCTTGGCATCCGTTGGTACATGTCCGTCAAGTGCCATGTAGAGGTACACATGGAAATTTATAATTGGTCCACGCACTATTATTTGAAAAACTTAAAAATAAAGCTGACATAATTAAATAAAACTAATAAATTAAATAAACACTAATATAAATAAAAAATAAAAATTAATATAAATAAAAACTTAAAAACTTAACCATTGGAAAAACAAACGTGAAGAGCATTCGTCTGAATGAGGAAAAAGGAAACGTGAAGAAACGACTGGAGCATCTGCAAACGAAAGGGGTAGGGCATTCAGACAAAGAAGGAAGAAACAACTTCAAAGCATTTGGATGAAGGAGGAAGACGAATCGAGTTGCAGACGTTGACGACGATCACTATGGCGAAACGTAGGGGACCTAACGACCCACCACCGGTGTACGGTAAGTTTGCTAGAACCCATTTCAAATTTTTTGTCTGTGTTTTGGGGGTTCTAAATGAGTTAAATTTTTTTTTTACATTTTTATATCAATTTTGTTGGGGTAAAGGGGTTGGTGAAGATGCTTTAAAGCATATTTAAGAATAGAAAGTGGGGTCCATACGTATGGATTTTTGTGGGAATCTCTATGTGACAATTTTGGAGTTTTGGCATTTTTTATGGAGTAAAATAGTGCATCTGATTCTTTGTTGACTATTTTATCCACTATTACTACTTTTGACTTGGTTTGCTTCCCATGTGTACTGCTACTTTGGTGCATATTGTACATTAATTTACACATGTGAAAATTCTGGGAATTTTACAGTCAAATTGCATCATAGGGGGCATTAGCTCACGCCCTTTGGTAATAAAAGATATGAGAAAGGGAAAATAGACTACTTTGACAATGTTTCGAAGAGAAAATTCAGCATGCTTGTGTTAGAGGATATTGCTAGCAAATTAGACTATTCTATGCCTTTCAGGTTTCTATATAAGCCACATGGGAAACATCTTAATGCTGGGAAGATGGTTGTTGGGCCTAAGGAAGCTTCATAAATACTTAATGAAATGGATGTCAAGAGAATATCAGAGGTTGAAGTGTATTTGGTCCTACCTAAGGCTACATTTGGTTTGGAATGGAAGGAAGACCCCACTGCAGTACCCCATATACCTGACCTTCTCCCTAAAATATTAAGGAGATGTGTGATTGAGGAGTTACCACCTGATACTGATGTGGTGCCTGATGTGGTGGGTATACATGTAGTGGAACTGTCATCAGATAGTGAGAAAACTCAGTATGGTGATGATGATGAGGCATAACATTAGAATGAGAATGAGGATGATTATGAGGCTGCAAGTGATGAAGGTAATGAGGAATATTTTTATGTCCATTTTGCTTCAGATAGTGAGGAAGCAACTGTTGAAATGGATGTTGGGGATGATGCACCCATACTTGAAGCTGACACACAAACTCAACAACCTTCTCAAGCTGACACACAAAATGAGGTGGTCTTGCCAGATTAAGTGAATGATGCAAGACATGAGATGCCTGAAAGTTCTAATCAGAGGCAGTCAAGAGGGTGTCTGCTAGAGGAAGACTTTGAGTTAAACGATGAGTAGTATGAGCAAGAGGTTGAGGCAGAAGAAGAGATGGGTAGGCCATCTGATCCAACAAAATGGTGGGGCAGCGTGACAAATTTTTGTAGCCAAGGTGTTCAGGGAGATGAGTCAGATGGGGTGGACACTGAAGAGGACTTGCAAAGTCTTGGAAGTGATGGTGAAGAGGCTGGGCCTAGGAAGTCAAAAAAAGATTACAACCCTAGGTCCAACTTTAAGGATTTCAAATTTGTATAGGGAATGGAATTTGGGACTGCAAAAATACTAAGGACTGCTATTAAACAGTATTTTATTGAAAGTAATAGGGAGTTTAAATATGTAAGCAATGACATGAGAAGAATTAGGGTCAAATGCAAAGCTAAACAATGTCCTTGGTTGTTATATGCAAGTGTTTCAAGAGCTGACAGCACTACTTTCAAAGCGCGGACTTTAGTAGATAACCACAACTGTGGTTTGGTCCTTAATAATAGTCATGCCGATGCTCCCTGGTTGTCTAAGTATTTTTTAGAGCAGTTCAGAATCAATCTAGATATGAAGTATAAGACTTTTAGAGAGATGACAACTGAAACCAAGCACTCACACGTTTCCAATTGGATATTCTACAGGGCAAAGGCCAGAGCAAAAGTATTGCTTGAAGGTAGTGTCTCTGAGCAGTATGCTATCTTGGAAGACTACTGCAAAATGATCTTGGCTACAAACCCAGGTAGCACTGCCATCATCAAATCAAATATGGTAGAAGGAAAAATGATATTTGAGAGGGTATACATCTGCTTAGAAGCTTGTAAGGAAGGTTTTAGATCTAGTTGTAGACCACTCATTGGTCTTGATGGGTGCTTCCTCAAAGGGTATTGTAAAGGATTGCTTTTGGATGCAGTAGGAATAGATGCAACAAACTCAATGTATCCTTTTGCTTATGCAGTTTGTGAGAAAGAAAACACTAACACTTGGTCTTGGTTTTTAAAATTGTTGAAGGAGGATCTAGATATTGACAGGCCTTCTCAGTTTGCTATGATGAGCGATAGGCAGAAAGGGTTGGAGAATGCTATTGCTTTTGTTTTTGAGGGTGCAGATGTGAGAAACTGTGTTAGGCACTTGCATTCCAACTTCAAGAAAGACCACCCATGTTTGTTATTGAAACAACAACTATGGGCAGCAGCAAAGACAACCACTATTCTAGAGTTTCAAAAGAGGATGAGAGAGTTAAAGGAAACTAGTGAAAATGCTTACAACTGGTTGGCACTAAAGACTCCATCCGAGTGGTCTAGGTCACATTTTAGTGAAATGGTGAAATGTGATATGTTGTTAAACAACCTGTGCGAATCTTTTAATGCTACAATAGTTGATGCCAGAGACAAGCCGATAATTACTTTGCTGGAAAAGATTCATTATTGGCTAATGAGTCGGTTTTTCAATAAGAGGGAAAGTCTGAAGAAGTGGATACATCTCATGGGGAAAAGAATATTGCAAGTTGTGGAGAGGAACAAGAATATTGCCAAGAATTGTCTGACTACTAGGCCTGCAACTTATCAATTTCGAGTTGACTGCCCAAACAATTAGTCATTTGATGTTCATTTGCAAAAAAGGACTTGCAGTTGTCGAAGATTTCAACTCACTGGTATCCCGTGTGCTCACACACTGGCTGCCATATGGACAAGTGGGGCAGAGATAATGGACTATATCCATGAATGTTATAAGAAAGAGACATTTCTGAAAGCTTATGCAGGAATCATATACCCTATGCCAAGCCCAGAGCAGTGGCCAAAGACTGGTTTGAACCCTATATACCAACCTTTTGATACTAATATGCCAGAGAGACCAAAAAAGGCCAGAAGAAGAGAGTCTGATGAACCACCGCCAATTTCAACAAAAACCCGAAGGTTTGGTCAGATCCACTTGTGCAAAAAGTGCAAACAGCCAGGCCACACAAGCACAGCATGCCCTAACCCAACAACTGCTCAGGTAATGCATTATTATAACAATTTCTACATTGCTTGGTCATATCTTTTGATAAAAGATTACACTAGATTAACTTCATGAATTTTTTATTTGTTAGGTTCCTGCTCAAAAGAAAAGGGGTAAGCCACCGGCTGCAAATCCCACTGAAGAAACAAAGAAAAGAAAAGAACGATTGGCAAAGCAAAAACAAAGCTTTTCTCAGCAAGGGGGTCCCAGAACTCGAGCCAGACAACATGAACTTTCTCAGCAAGGTGGTCCTTCGACTAGGTCCACACAACATGCCTAAACAACCTGCTAGAAGAATGTTCACTTTTGACAAAGCTTTTGAAGATAGGGAATGAACTAAATTATGTCTAGTTAAGGACTTTTAATGTTTTTGTGAATACTTGACTTCACTAGGTCTTATTTTTTTGATAGCTACGGGCAACATGACCTTTACACTTGATGTAAACCAAATAGGCATTAGATCTTAGTTTGTTTGCTAGTTATGGACAACATGGCCTTTAAACTTGATGTCAATACTATCTGGTACAGGTTCTTACTTTGGTAGTGCATCTTAATGAAGTGCACTTGTTTATTTTTTTACTTTAGGAATTGCACAATACAAATATAAAATTTAAAACCACTAGATTAAACATAAACCATCAAATTCAATTTAAACAAATAATACTTACAAAAGGGTCCAACAAATTGGATCATAATTGACAACAAAACATTACAATGATATCCCATAATTAAAACCATTTGTTGATACATATTAAAACTACTACAATGGCTGCAACCTATAATTTTTTATTACTTTTTACTAAGGTTGATCATTGGGCGGGTTGGTCGGGTTACAAGGAATTTTTACCCGTCCAATGTCATAATTGGGTTAGCAAAAGTGACCCGTAACTTACCCAATTAAGAATTTTTTTTTTTAACCCGTCCAATAATTTGGGCGGGTTGGTCGGGTAAACCCGCCCAAACCGAAATGGTATTTTTTTTGGCGGGTTGGTCGGGTCAACCCGCCCACACAAAAGTGGTATTTTTTTTTACATTTTTGTAATTTTTTTCTTTTAAATACTAGTACTAATAGTGTGAAGTTTATCTTTTTAAGCTTAAAATAATATTTTAAATTTATAGTAAAAAAATTAAAACAAAACTTAATTAATTTATATATTTATTTGAATATATTAAAAATAATAAATTCTTAATTGGGCAGGTTGTGTTATATTGGGCGGGTTGATAATTATTTTCAACCCGCCCAATGTAACAATTGGGCGGTTTATTCGGGTTGCATTTTTTGGCGGTTTTTTCAGGTTGGTTTGAGCGGATTATTCGGGTTGTAAAAATTTCTACACAACCTTACTTTTTACCACCCTAACTTCATCTTCATGCTGTACTCCATCCTTGCAATCAACATTAGATACAAGAATCATATCCTTTCCCACAGAAAGATCACTCAAAGCTTGCTGTGTGCTCCAATCGACATATGTGTTTCTAGAAACAAGTTCATCCTCCAACTGCTTAATTTTCTCAACAACCCAGGTATGACCACCTTGCTTCGGGCACACATATGAGGGTCTAACCAGCAGAAATACCCACAACCACCATTACTTTGTAAACACAAAAGAAATCATCAAACCAGTAGAAGTTAAGAAGAGATGAACAAACCCACAATTTTTTTAAAAAAAACTACAAATTAACCACACCCGATACTTATGGCAGTACTTGAATCTTCTTCCAGGATTATCATTGGTCCAAGAAGTTTTGATGACGACTACTTTTGATGACCGACAATTGCAGCTCCATTGTTCCATGGTCACATTCGAACTCTTATGCCCTAGACCTTCATGTTCTTCAAATGATACACGAAGGATAGGGTTTTTAATTTTTAAGTTTTTCTAGTGGTTAAGTTTTTGGTTTTTAGTTTTTATTTATATTAGTTTTATTTAATTATGTTAGATTTATTTTTAAGTTTTTCAAATAATAGTGATGTGTCATTCATTAGGTGACATGACCTGTTTAAAATTGTGTGGACCAATTATAAATTGCCAAGTGTACCTCTACATGTCACTTGATGGTCAGGTACCGACGGATGCCAATGATTGTTGACGGAATGTATTTTTATTGCAAAAAAATAGAATTAAGTATTTAAGTGTTATAAAAAAAAACTAACTTATGTATTTTCACCGCAAATATGATTTATTATTATTATTATTATTATTACGCCATAGATGAAAATTTTGGCAAATATATTTTGTCACAAATTACAATGGACGGTTGTATTTAAAGATTGTCTGAAATTATATATTAATGATCGATATTTTGTAATTAGTTTTATATTTTAATGTAGAATGAAATATGTGGCTAAATATTATATGTTTATTGAATATGTATGCAAAGTTGCATGCATACGTAACTAACGTGACTATTGTGCTTTTGAACAACTAATTACATTATTTATCAATGTCAGCGACAACATATTACACGTATCTATCTCATTTAAAATTGGGAAAATATTAGTTTGGCTACCGTATTTTTTCTAAATATGCGATTGACCCTTATGTTTTGTTAAATGACAATTCAGACCATATGTTTTACAAAATAGATCAAAACAGTACTTGTGAGAGCATATTAGTTTGAATGTTCATTAACTTTATGTACTTGACAATTAAAGTTCTAATAAATGAAAATTTCAGCAGCAGATTTTGATGTATTTGTACATTTGAATCACTTGAATGGTATTGCAATTTGCATGATTTAATTGTTATGCACATATTTGTAAATAGTTAAAAGTTTTGGTGAAAAAATGTATATGTTGACTTAAAGGATTACTTCCACTAACCAATGAATTATTGGAAATTTTTATGTAATTTGTTAGAATATACTTTGGACAACGTAAAAGCCTATTCAATATAGGGTACTGTTATATTATTTAATATACTTTTTTATTTTGATAAAAATGTAATTCATTAAACTAGGCTTCAGCCTCAATAGTTGGTTCAATATAATGAGGCTCTAGCTAGGTGTGCATGTGACATATACAAACAAACAAAATCAATAATGATTTCCTCATGACTATACCAGTACTAAAATATTTAAAATTATGAGAAAAAATGCTTGGTAAAATACAAGTTGAGCATGAATGCTTTGAACTTGTATTGATTCCAATGGAATGATGAGCTATTTATACACACAGAAAGAGTGGTTAACTATCCACACTACAATGAGAGCTCACAACTCTAGCAAAAGAAATCAAGAGAAACTAAACTCAGAGTAAAACAGAACAAAACAGAAATAACAACCATAGGCACCTTGAATAGTATCAAGTTGAAACGTGGAATGTAGAAAAGACAGAGCCTCATAATGATTATATGTCTACTTACTATTGTTTCGTTCACTTTTTATGATTTTTTTTCCATATATATATATGTATCTATTTATATTGATCGTCTCGTGATACTAGGAATTTTCTTATATTTGATTATGAATTCTTATAGCACGTGATAATAGATTTATCTCAACTTTCAATTGGAATAATAAAATGTATATAAACTTTTAATATTACCATTCATACCCTAGTTATATTTTATTTTTTCCTCTTTCCATTATTATTTAATTATTTAATTCGGATTTGACTCACTTTCATTATATATTATAACATTGTAAATGTGTGTATGTGTTGAGACAGACTTCAAAGAAACTTTTTTGCAACAGTTTGCAAGAGGTATGCCTCTAACTTTTATTTTAATACTATGCAAATGTTAGAGGAGTTTGAATATCTTAAATATTCATCCATAGAGAAGTAGGTTCTGACATTGTTACTGTGTGTTGCGGTGATAATGGAAGGTTGATAACTTGTGTGTTTTAGTGAAGTAGGATCTGAGAAATTTGTGTGCTGCAGAGATAAGGAAGAAAGCTTGTGTGTTGTTTGAATTGATATTGGCAGATGGTTGGTTGCTAGTATAGGGAAAATGTTGTTCGATTTTATGTAGATTTGTCTATGATTATCCTATAATTTAATTGTGTTTGTTTGATTGGTTTGATTATAACATATACTTGTATGAATGTACTTATGGCATGTTGGCATACACATATAGCATAGCATTTTGTACTTCTTGTTTTATATATGTAACACCCTAAACTCCAGGGACCGTTACGGTGTAGATTTTGAACAGTGCTAAACTCGCTAATCGAGTCATTTAGCCATAATCGTGTAACTAAGTATGGTTAGCAGTTTATGATAAAAACAATTTGTTGAGATATAACGTTTCACTAAAATGTTTACTCTATACATTGGGATCCCAAAAATATAATTTAAAGATTAATTACAAGAAAATATTTACAACCAGTCGATCTAAGCGGCAAAATAGGGTTTAACCCTAGTTCCTCTTTAAACCCTCGGCCGTGGCGGTCGAGCAGCCACATATGTACATATCGTCATCTAAGCTCTCCAACTCAAGGATGGTCTAGCTTTCTTTTGCCTTTACCTGCACCACATAGCACCCGTGAGCCGAAGCCCAGCAAGAAAACTCAATATGCTCATGAACAGTAATAACATGTCATCAAATCATAATGTGCATGCCTAGCAATTACAGCCCTGTCCAAGCATGCAAATAAGTTCAGATAATGTTGGGGAATCTAGGATGAGGAATCCTGTCCTCCTGAATGGATGACTATCAAGTCAATCCTAATCAGATGAGTGATTTAACACTTTGTGGTTCTGTTAACCATACTGAGTGACTGATGAGCAAGTCACTATGGGGCTCAGCACCTACATGCATGCGAATGATGATCATCATAATCATATAGAGCTTATAGCCCTGAACAGATGAGTGAATATAACTTTGAGGTTCTGTTTACCATAATGAGTGACTGACGAGCAAGTCACTACGGGGCTCAATATCCATAGCCATGTGACGAAGCAGTCACCTGGGCTTTCTGGCCATGGCTCTAATTAGATGAGTGACTAACGAGCAAGTCACTATGGGCCCAAGACCCATAGCCATGTAACGAATCAGTCACTTGGGCCTTCTGGCCCTGGCTCTAATCAAATGAGTGGCTGATGGGTAGTCACTACGGAGCTCGGTACCCATAGCCATGTGACGAAGTAGTCACTTGGGTTCTCTGGCCCTGGCTCTAAGTGACTAGCCATAGTAGGACTGAGCATCGGTCGGTTTGGGCGGTTTTTTTCTATTCTAAAATCCAGATTTCGGTTTTTAGTTCGGATTGGTGCGATCCAAAAACCGACCGACCTACTTACAACACCAAAAAAACCAACCGATTTAGACTGCGGTTCGGTCGGTTAAAACCGCCCAAACCGAACTTGATTTTTTATTTATTTATTTAAAATAATTTTTAAGGAAATTTAAGTTAAAAAAATATAGATTATTGGAATCCATTTTTTTTAGCTTTTTATTTAATATGAAATTGATTAATTTGATTTGTTAACTTAAAGTTTTTAACTTTATGATTTGAAAACCTAAACACATGGTTACAATGTTATATCCACAAATTTGGAACCTAACCATATTCGGTCGATTTCGGTTTGTACGGTCGGTTTGCGACCAACTTATAAACCGACCGATTTAATGTTGGCTTTCGCAAAGGTGGTTTCAACGGTTTTCGGTTCCATTGGTTTCAGATTTTTCGGTGTTCAGGCAGTCAGTTTGAGCGGTTTATTCGGTTTTTTGGATTTTTTGCTCAGCCCTAAGCCATAGGCTAGACAAGTGCTTTTAGTTTTCATCGAACTTGAGGTCGATTCGGCATTAATGCTCATTTGAGTCATTCAATGCAGATGTCGATTAGTTCTAATCTTTGTCAGCTTGCGTTAAACATGCTAAGACTGTTCTTGACTTTTTAGTCAATACCATGTGAATTGCCGAACTTGACAAGTGAGTCACAGCTTCACAGTTAATACTGACACCATTTCCAATTCTGACTAATTAGTCAGTGCCACGCACAAGTAAGCAATGCTACCAGGCATATCTCATATGTCAAATATCCAAATGCAGGGCATTCACCATGCTTACTTAACAATTGCTAGCATAATTAGGATCATGCACAAACACAGAGACTCAAGCTCTGATCAATCTTATATTCATCATTCATGGCATGCCCTAATCACATGTTTCTCGTGCATCACATGCATCACATACTAGGTGCAGTTTTCTTACCTTTGGTCCAAGCACAGGTTACCAATAAACAAGCCACAAGCATGATCCTGATTCCAAGCCCCTAGCGATAACCTAGTCACAACCATAATATAAAACCTCATCAAAATGAGTAGATAAAAGGTTCCCGGACCAAGACCTAGCCTCCGGGACGTCGAATCCCACTAAACCGGGTAGTAGGAACGATCCCAAGGCTTAAGGTTTGAGTTCCCATGATCAAAACATCACTTTGGCCACAAATGCCCTCAAGCGCTGCGACCCTACCTCCCAAGCATCGTGGCCCTAACAACCCATCAGCAACCTTCACCTTCTTCATCAAGCCTGGGCCGTGGCCCGACCACGAACCCAACCAAAATCCTCGATTTCTCCATTTTAAAACCTTCCAAAAACCTATCCAAACATATCCAAATCCAAAAATCAAAGTTCCCAAACATCCTAATCATCCAAAACCATTAAAACCCAAGTGTCAAATCATCCAAAAACTCATCAAAATACAAAATCCAATTCAAGCTTAAAAACTTTAAAAACTTGGATTGCCTCCAATTGAATTGTTTCCCAACTAAATCCTCCGGCCAATAAGCTTCTAATCTTTCCTAGAATCGCTATGCCTTGATCCTCATATTACACCTAAACATGCATATTATCATTTAATAGCATAATAAATCTATTATGGCCCTCCTGGCCTCCTAATCAAGGTCTTAAACCTTATTAGGGATTTTGGGGCATTACAACTATCCCCTCCTTATAGAAATTTCGTCCTCGAAATTTATCAGAACCGCCCAGAATAAGAATTTCGCACAACTGATTCCAGTTTCTGTTGGATTAACTTATACAGGATCTTTATTTATTTTCATGTATACCTAATATTAAACAAATTAATACGAGATAGCCTAAAACATGTTTCTAAAATTGAATTCAAAGAGAAACAAAGAATAGAATACTTACAGTATAGGCAGCGGAATTAAAGAGTCCTTCCTTCAGTTTCTCTAACTCTTGTATCCTCACTGTCGCAGAGTATTATCAAGAAACTGAATCGATCTTCTATTTTCTTCACAATCTTCCAATGTATCCTTAGAACCATCTAGACTAGTGTGGGCAATTCTCAAAACATGAGATAGATATAGAGAGAAGAAGAGAAAATAATAAAGAGGCTTAGAAAAGGACTTATGTTTAGAGAGAATCTAACACTATCAGAAAATCTGACTTGTAACTTATCAAACTTATGTTTAAGCACTCCTTTTATAGACTCAATTAGGCCATTTAATTTAATTAAAAAATCAATAAAATAATAGCTGTAACGCCCTACTTCCTTAGAGCCGTTACTAAGTGAGTTTAAAAACATGCTTTCAACTCGCTAATCGAGGTTTTAGATCAAACAGTGTAATTAAGTTATAGACAAAAGAAAAACTTTAGAAAATAATAATTTCCATAGAAATTCATAAAAGTTTTACACTTGGGATCCCAAAATACAGTTTAAAAATATTTACAACATTTAAATTGAACCAGGTCGACTAAACGACAAAATCTAGGTTTATTTACAAGCATCTCCCAAAATCCTCTGGCTGTGGCAGCCAGGCTGGCCAAACATGTACAGGCTGCCTCACGCCTGCTGTACTCATGGTTGGTTGACCTTATCTTTACCCTTACCTGCACCATAGAGCATCTGTGAGCCGAAGTCCAGCAAGAAAACCCACAAACAGATAACATATGCAACACATATAAACAGACCACCAATGAGCTAAACACATACGGCCTAGCCGTCCCAGGCATTTAACAAGCCCTGGGTTCGCGGACCACGCCGTGAGGATATCCTAGGTATCCTTTTAGGGACTCGCCCTGGCAACTCGCACTCTACGTGCTCAACGCTGCTCCCGACCCCTTGCCGTTCTCGGCCTTCCACTCAATGTGCCCAACACCGTTCCTGGCCCTTCGCCGTTCCCAGCCCTTTCCGACCATTCACAGGATAACACACATAGCATAGTAAGCAAATACAGAATTCTAGCATACTCAGCTAAAGGGCTATGCCCCGCAGTTCTAACATATTGGGCTTGGCCCTGCATATCAATTCTATTCAAACACATTGGGCTCAGCCTTGCACACAAGCTCTATGGGAATAAGGGTTTTCTTACCTGAGTCCCGAGCTCCCCGAGCACCGATGTCCCGAGCACAGTCCTCTAACTTGAGCCTCTCCAAACCCCTAGTCACAACATATTAACAATATCCATCCATCAAATTCTAATCTAATAAATATCTCTGAGCCATAACCCCAACCTCCGGGACCTTGAATTCTATCAATCCGGGTGATAAAATCCATCCCGAGCCTTACCCATTGAGTTCCCAAGCCTAAACACCCTTAAAAACTCAAACTGGCACTATGGGCCGCGGCCCCACCCTCAAGAGCCGCGGCTAGCCTCAAAACAGAGGCTAGCACACCCCTACAACACACACGGGCCGCGGCGTGCGCACCAAGCACCGCGGCGTGCATGAACTCCTCGGCCACCCTCGGCCGCGCGCGCGCACACGGGTCGCGGCGCGCCCATCCTAGGGCCGCGGCCCTCATCACCGAACCCAGATTTTGTCACCATTTTTCCACACCTTTCCTCAAGCCAATTCACCCAAAACTCATCTATCAAACCCAGATATTTAACTCATATATTCCAGCTCTATAACAACTAAATAACAACATCAAAACCCATCAAAATCTACTCCAAAACTCAACTAAAACCCCCCAGAACAAATTAGATTCTACCCACAATCATAGCTTAGAAACACAACTGAAATTTAAGCATAACTCCCATGGTAAAGCTTACCTCTTGCTGAATTAAACCTCTGAAGTTGAACCTTAATCCCCAAGCTCCTAGCTCCTTAACTTCACAGCCCAAAGTCCTCAATTCCCTGACTAGTTCCTCCAAAGTTCTCCTTTGATATGCCTTAGAGAATGAAAGAGAGAAAGGAATAAGAGCTATCTTCAGTTGGGAGGAAATATGTGTCAGTTTCTAAAGCTTCTGTAATGACCCACTACTCTAGACTATTTGGACCATTAACGAAACTATACATAAAATCCTTAAAAGAACTTACATTTGCGAAAATACCATAATTTTTATTAAGTAACTTATAAAAATAAGAGTTACTTACAAAGTAAATACCAAAACGGATATGGGATCCCATTGTATTTAAAACAAAAACATAATTTAAAATAATAAGACATTACATAATTAGTGCGGAAAATACATGTAAAAAGACATAAAACCGAAACTACATCCTCGAATCGAATAACGCTCGGCCCCTTGACTCCATTCATCATCGATACACATCCTCTAAGCGTCACGAATCTTACCGCCTCTAAAGCTTATTTTCCTGCACATAAAACAGAAAGGAATGAGCCTAATGCCCAGCAAGGAAAATCTAACACATAGTCATATACATAATTTCATAAGAAACATAAAGACTTAACATAATACATATAACATACACTTATTATAATGGCCATTATTACTTGGGGTCCCATAGACTAAACAAGCATATGCCCATGGGATTAGTGGGGTCCTACTAGCTAAGTAGGTCATATGCCCATAACCCATTTGGGGTCTTGTTAGTCATATGAGTCATATGCCCAAGCCTACAAACATATATACATATCATAACACATTTAATAACATAAAACATATAGATAACATAAGCACATAACATATTGATTCTAGCCTATTTTCCTTACCAAAGTTACCGGGATATAATGGACTGAGTTGGGACTTTTTGGAACACTCCTAAAACCATAAGAAAGAGTGAGTCTAAAGAAATGAGATGAAATGAAAGAGATGGAAAGACTAAACCATAAAAAAAACATACTTACCGACTTATATGCTTAAGAACTTGGATTCCCTAACCAAAATAAGAATGAGGTTAGGGGACTGAGTAGAAGGTTTTGAGAAAGGAAATAACATGAAATAAATGAAATAGAGTTTCAGGTTTACCTCAAAGATTTGCAAGATCAATCTAACCTCCACCGAAATACTATAGAACTCACTTCCCAAAGTGTTTGATAAGCTTATGATGTTTAAGCTTATAGTTTTTCCCAAACCAAGTGTTTACACTCTCACACTCACTTAACACTAGCAGCTTCTGAACTTAGAGCAAATGGTGAATAATGGCTGGGTACTAGGTCCTATTTATAGAGTTTGGGAATGAAAGTATCTTGATTTTACTTGAATAAAAATAATGGCTTTTTAGGTGAAAATCATTTGAATAATCGTTCAGCAGAGGCTGAAGACTCGTTCAAAAGATGCTGGACTTATGGAGGAGTTTGAATGGCTGAAAGGAAAAGAATTCAAAAGTATTTGAATTTAGGCTGGAGGAGGCGATATATCGCCCCCTATAGGCGATATATCGCTTGGACCATTGTTCCCGAGGCGACCGTGCATCGATTCGTGTTTTCCGTATCTACGTGCTGCGATATATCGCCCCTATAGCTGCGATATATCGGCACACGCTGAATATTTAAACACGAAATTACACATTTTTAGCTAAGTTTGAATGGAGTAAACAGCCTTGACTAAGCCCTCAACGTACTCAAAGCTGCTGACTGACCCTATAACATTTAAACTTTACTCTTTATTAAATTTAATCCTAAAAAATACTTAATCCTTAATCACCATTCATAACATGTGCTTAAAATCCTATTGGTTGATGTCTAAACCTTATAGTATAATAAATATAATCCTTAATATCAGTCATATTAATCAAACCTTAGGTTATACTTAATATTCTTAAACTATAGATTAAACTTAGAAAATCTATAAGTACTACTATAAGTGTCCAAATAATTCCCGGTCTGAACCAAAAATCCATAGTAACAAAGATAACACTAAACATACTATAATGAAATGAGATTACAAAGAATTTGGGTTTTAATTAGGGCATAAAACCCCAACAAACTCCCACTTGCACTAATTGAAACTAATGCCTTAATTCTACTAATCCCATTTCCTTGATATGCTTATCAAATGTAGCTTTTGGTAGTGTCTTTGTAAACAGATCCGCAAGATTGTCTTCAGTTGCAATCTTCATAACCTTCACATCTCCCCTGGCCACATATTCTCGAATAATGTGATACTTCCTTTCTATATGCTTACTCCTCTTGTGACTTTGAGGTTCTTTCGAGTTGGTTATCGCTCCTGTATTGTCACAAAACAACACAAGCGGTTTATCCATTTCTGGAATAACACCAAGATCCGAATAGAACTTCTTTAGCCAGACTATTTCCTTAGCTGCTTCTGACGCGGCTATGTACTCAGCCTCCATGGTGGAATCTGAGATTTTAGACTGCTTTACGCTTCTCCAAATCACATCTCCACCCCCAAGAGTAAATACCATTCCAGAAGTAGACTTCCTGTCATCGACATCAGTCTAAAAATCTGAATCGGTGTAGCCTACAGGGTTCAGTACACCACCCTTGTAGACTAACATATAATCCCTAGTTCGTCTCAAATACTTCAGGATATGATTAACTGCTATCCAATGTTCCGGTCCTGGATTTGATTGATACCTGCTCACTACTCCCACTGCATAGTAAATATCTGGTCTAGTACACAACATGACATACATCAGACTTCCAACTGCAGATGCATAAGGAACTTTTCTCATTGCATCTTCCTCTTCAGGAGTCTGGGGAGACTGCTTCTTTGAAACATGAATTCCATGGCGGGATGGTAAACGCCCTTTCTTGGAATTTGTCATTGAGAAACATTCAAGCACTTTATCAATGTAAGCTGCTCAAGATAGAGCTAAAAGTTTGTTCTTTCTATCCCTGATGATCTGGATACCTAGAACATAACTCGCTTCACCCAAATCCTTCATCTGGAATTGAGTGCTCAACCAATTCTTCACATCTGATAATTTCTTAACATTGTTTCCAATGAGTAAGATATCATCTACATAAAGAACCAGGAATACCACTATTTGATTTGCCTTCAGTTCGTAAACACAGGGCTCATCAATATTTTGTTCAAAGCCATAGGTTTTGATTATTTCATTAAACCTAAGATTCCAGGAACGAGAAGCTTGCTTAAGTCCATAGATGGACCTATTTAACTTACAAACTTTTCCTTCTTGTCAAGATACTTTAAATCCTTCTAGTTGATCCATATAAATGACTTCGTCAAGCTTTCCATTAAGAAAAGTTGTCTTGACGTCCGTTTTCCAGATCTCAAAGTCGAGAGTGGCTGCTATGGATAGGAGGATGCGAATGGATTTGAGCATGGCTACCGGACTAAAAGTTTCCTCATAGTCCACGCCTTCTCTTTTGGTATAACCCTTTGCCACTAATCGAGTTGTATAAGTCTCGATATTTTCATCAACACCTCGTTTCTTCTTGTAGATCCACTTGCACCCAATGGCCCTAAAGTCACTAGGTGCTTCCACAATATCCCAGATGGAATTTGAGTACATGGACTCCATTTCCTGTTTCATGGCTTCAAGCCATAGTTCCTTTTCAGGGATAGCCATTGCCTATTTGAAAGACAACGGATCATCATCACTAGTGTCACCAACAACCATATTGGTTTCACCATCCAAACCATAGCGAACTGGGTTCCTAGAAACCCTCCCACTACGACGAGGTTCCGTGACTATTTGCTCAGGAACAGTGGTACTTTCTTCATTTAAACCGACTTGCGTCGGTTGGACGTGAAGAGTGGGAATTTCATCATCAACTCGCGTTGATGACGATGGAACATTGGTTGGAGTCAATTCTTTAACCATCTCCTTTAAAACTACTTTGCTGCGAGGTTTAAATTTCCGGACATAGTCATTTTCCAGAAAAGTAGCATTTGTAGAAGTAAACACTTTCTTTTCTGAATCACTATAGAAAATTCCACCTTGAGCACCTTTAGGATAGCCAGCAAACATGCAAACTTCATTTCGCGGTTCTAGCTTTCCCTCATTTTTCCTCAGGACGTGAGCGGGACACCCCCCAGATTCTATAATGGCGTAAACTAGGTTCACAACCATTCCAGCATTCTAAAGGTGTTTTGGGGATTGATTTTGATGGCACGACATTGAGAATGTCATTCGCGGTTTCAATTGCATGTCCCCATAACGAAGTTGGTAGAGTTGAGTAACTAAGCATGCATCTAACCATTTCCAATAAAGTTCTGTTTCAGCATTTCGCTACACCATTTTGTTGCGGAGTACCTGGGGCAGTAAGTTGTTTCCTAAGTTCAGTTAAATGATCTTGGAACTGCATATCCAAATATTCTTCACCCCTATCAGATCGCAAGATCTTTAACGTTTTACCTAATTGGTTTTGAGCCATTGCTAGGAATTCCTGAAACTTTGAAAATGTTTCTGATTTCCTATGCATTAGGTAAAGACATGAGTATCTAGAGTAATCGTCAATGAAAGTGAAGAAATACTCAAAACCACCCCTGACTTGTACATTCAAAGGTCCACAAACATCTGAATGCACAAGACCAAGTGGTTCTTTGGCCCTATCACCCTTTGCAGAGAATGGACGCTTGGTCAGTTTGCCTTCTAGACAAGATTCACAGACAGGTAATTCACCTAAGGTGAGTTCCCTCAAAGGTCCATCCTTTGTAAGTCTTTGAATCCTATCATAGCCAATGTGACCTAGTCTCAAGTGCCATAAATACGTTATATTTTTGTTATCGGTCTTTTGACGTTTATTGGTCCTAGGTTTAGCTACTTTGAAAAAATCATTGTTAAGAGTGAGGGGTTCGTTAGGTCGCAGAATATAAAGCCCGTTTTCCAAACATGCAATACACAATTGTGATCTATTGAAAGAAATAGATATATTAAAACTTGTGAAAGTCATAACAAATCGTTCTAATTGCAACATGGAAACTGAAATTAAATTTCTACTAAAATCTAGAATAAAAAATACATCTTTTAAAATTAAATATTTATTTTCAAACTTCAGACGAGCTCTTCCTCTAGCTTGGACCGCAACGAACGCTCAGTTCCCAACTTTAAGCTTTAAGCTTTAAGCTGCCTTCGTTCACTTCCTCCCACAATTCAAGAAGCTTTGTTTTTTTTTTTTTGCTGCTAGAAACTTAGGGCAATCTCATTTCCAATGCCCCTTCTCTTTGCAATGAAAGCACTTATCTTTACCTTTCTTGTTTTTCTTGTTTTCCCCTTAGGCGTTTGTGCACTTGGTTGTGCACTCGTCATTGCAGCCTTTGCAGGCTTGGGGTTGTTCTTTTGTCCACCTTTTCTCTTGTTTCTAGCTTTCGAAGACGAAGCTAGATGAGCTTCAACCTTAGCTAGATCAACAGCAACATCAGTAGTCTTATTTTCACCTCCTTTACTATGTCCACCCATGACAGGTTCAATAATCTGAAGCTCGTTCATGAGCTGCGTCAGACCATAGTTGAGTTGAGCACGAACGTGCAGACACAGTGCCATCCGAGAATTTATGGTGCCATCATGAACGTGTAGAGACGGTGCTATCCAAGCATTTACGGTGCCATCACGAGCATTGACGGCGCCATCACTAACGTGCGGACACGGTGCTCGTTTTGGGGATTCCTCAATCATGAAAAATTCAGAGTTGTCACCAATCAACTCTTTGTTGATATTTTGCTTCCAATTACGGAAGTTTTCTCCAGTGAGTTTCTCCATCGAAAGTTGAGAAAGGAAGGGAGTAGACACATACACTACTTATCTTAAAACTACAAATTCTCAATAAAATAGAAATCAATCACATTTGCTCAATAAAACTTCTATTCACACAAATTTCAAGAAATAGCACAACATATACAAAAAATATGTAAGATATGAGAAAAAAATACCAAAAACAATCATATCTCTATTTCTTTAGATTTTTAACTAATCTATGATATCCTTGTCCCGGTTGGCGAGAGTAAAAAATACCACTAGTTAAATAGAGTTGTAAACTCATTTAATAATGGACACCATTATTAACAACCTACTATTCGATCAAAATAAGAAAACAAAATCTCTTATTTTATGAGCTAGACCCACGGTTTCAATAATCATAGATTTAGTCCTAGTAGTTACCGTAGGGGTGAGTCTAGTAGAATTTGACCTATAATTATCTATCTTTCGAAATCTAACCTTGTCAAAATAGCTAATGAACACCTTCCGTAGGGGGACGAATCAAAGCGCCTCGAGGCCCCATTAAGCTATTGACTATGTTAAACCAACGGTGGAGATCGAATAAAATTCTTAAAATAAGCTCATTATAAAACTAAAAATAGTATTTTTATTATTTATTTTTAGAAAATTAATGACTACGGTTTTCCAAAAAAAAAAAAATAAACAAATTAAATTTTTTAAAACCAAAGTCCTATAGTTTCTTATTAATTCTAAAGTGTCACATAAAAACAAATTCAATTAATTTAGAATTAATTTGTTGCTAATCAATATTTAGGTTTAACTAATATAATGAACCTATACAATTAAGTCCAACTCAGGTAAATGAGTCTTAACAATTGAGCTTGTATGGAGGAGGGCTGGGTCCAGTATGTTGTTCCCACTACAAAGGTCCCCTATCTTCCATACAAGGTCCAAAAGACATGAATTTAAACCTTCATTTTATTAATTGTTATTAATTGATTAGGCCCACCATAGTCATGCAAAGCAAATGGGCATTCACAAGTGGAATCACCCACAAAAGAGGAATTTAAACTTTACACTTTCTAATGGGCCCAAATAAAACCTATCATTTTATGAATATTTTATTTGGCAAAATACCATATATCTAACAAACATATGAGCCACTATATGCATCTAAGCCCAATTGCAAAAATACCACATATAGTGCAAACAAACATGTTATAATTGGATGGGCCTAATCATGTTACTATATGAGCAATTCTATGAATTTATGCAAAAATACCACAATTTATGTCATTTGCAAAAATACCACAATTAATTATCTAGAATTTATCAAAAAAAATTCAAATTAATTAAATTTTTACAAAAAATAAGTCAATTTAAATGAAATTTATCAACAATTAACAACAGTTAATTTAAATTTCATTTATTAACAATCAACTTGGTTTTAGGTTAATTTGATAAAAAAACATATCAATTTAATTTAAATATGATTTATCAAAAATTAACCAAAGTTAATTTAAATCCCATTTATTAAAAAAATATTTTATTAATTGGCTGAAAAAATGATATTTTTCAAAATTTAACCAATTTTAAATTTTAAAATCAATATCTTAACTATTTTCCAAAAATATCTTGTGTTGTTATAACTATTAGCTAATATTTTAACCATTTAAAAAAAAATATAAATAGTTATAAAAACCCTAAAATATCTCAAAATAGTTAAACAAATTCAAATATCCATAAAAATATCTAACTAACAATATTCAAATTTCAAATAATTTAAATATTAAAAACTATAGAATAAAAAGATATTTATATTTTCAATTAAAGTTTTGATAAAAATATCAAGAATTTAAATGAAAATATCTTAAATATCTGATATCATAATTATAATATTTTAATATATTAAAAAATTTAAAATTAAATTGTTAGTTTATTTTTAAATTTGAATCTTTGTAGAAAATATCTAATTATTTAAATCTCAACTAACAAAAATATTTTATTTAGAAAAAATAATTTTAAAAGATAAAACAAAAAAGATATTTTTGGTTTTGATTATAAATAATAAATTTCAACAAATTTTATTTTTCTTTAATTTAAAAAAATAAAAAATTTGGATGAACAGTACCACGGGTACTGTTCATCGCGTGCGCGCGGGTGGTGCGTGGGCGGGGCGCGCGTGCATGGCAGCGAGTGAAAATTTTTCCAAAAAATTTTTTGAGCAATTTTTCAAACAAAAACAATTTTCTAATTAATTTTTAACATGTTTTTACACAAAATAAAGCATATATAAAATTTAATAGCATAGAAAACACATCAAAATAATATAAAAATTGCTAAAATTCACATAAAATCAATATGCTCATAAAAACATTAAAACCATCAAATTATTCAAACATATCATATAATCCAATTTTAAACATGTTCATACATGGAAATAAAGATTACCAAATGCTCTGAGGCCAGTTGTTTGATTAGCTTATACAAGATCTTTATTTATTTTCATGTATATCTAATATTAAACAAATTAATACGAGATAGCATAAAACATGTTTCTAAAATTGAATTCAAAGAGAAACAAAGAATAGAATACTTACAGTATACGCAGCGGAATTAAAGAGTCCTTCCTTCAGTTTCTCTAACTCTTATATCCTCTCTGCCGCAGAGTATTATCAAGAAACTGAACCGATCTTCTATTTTCTTCACAATCTTCCAATGTATCCTTAGAACCATCTAGACTAGTGTGGGAAATTCTTAACACATGAGATAGATATAGAGAGAAGAAGAGAAAATAACAAAGAGGCTTAGAAAATGACTTGTGTTTAGAGAGAATCTAAAACTATCAGAAAATCTGACTTGTGACTTATCAAACTTATGTTTTGACTTCTCTCTAAGCACTCATTTTATAGACTCAATTATGCCATTTAATTTAATTAAAAAATCAATAAAATACTAGCCATTTTGAAGCCCTAAGTCGAAATTATCATGGGCTATGGGCCCGTGAAATTTCTCATTTGATTATAAGCCCATTGGACTTAAAATCAAGGCATGTATTATTTTCTATTGATTTAATTAATTAAATAATTATTTAAATCATTTATCAAATTAATTATTTATAATTTGAACCTTGATTTAAATTTATTTATTAATTTAGATACCAATTTATCTTAATTAATAAATCTGCCATAATTTTTCTTTTCTTCTCAAAATTACACAACTCTGTGAAACTATCCAAAATTGACCTGGTCAACTTTGATAATTCTAATTGATAATTAAATCAATTAATTGAGACTATTTAGATGATTTTATCCAAGGTACAATGGGGAGCAAATAATCATAAAAATAAAACATGTGAGCAAAGTGATTGACCAAGTCAAAAAATGATTTCTATTCTTTTATTGATAATAAAATGAGATTACAAAGAATTTGAGTTTTAATTAGGGCATAAAACCCCAACAGTAGTGTCAATCTCTCATAATGATTCGGCATCTATGTCAAGCACTTTGACCTCTTTATTGAAGTTTGTATGACCATGGGATAATGAACACCACAAGAAGATTAATACCCCATCACATGTATTTGCATTCGACACGATTGCTATGCTTTTCAAGGATGACGTGACACAATTTTGCAACATGAACAAGATTGGACAAACTCTGATGATATTGTATTTGAGGTATATATTCATGCCTTTATAATTTAAAGTTTAAATTATATGCATGCCTTTTATAATTAAATATGATTAATTTCTAGGTTGTTGGATGATATACTACATACTAATGGGTTGGATCATTTGTACGCATTTTAGCATCCAGGTGAAGTTAGTGTAGGTCATGAGAATAAGCGTGCTCAAGCACTTAAAGATCGATTCATTCAGATGAGCGAGAAGCAATTTCTTATTTGTCCCTGGAATAGCAAGTTCATATTGAGTTTTGAAATGTTAAGTTCAAATAGTCATCTTCTAAATATTTGGTTGTTTGTTTTCTAGTGAACATTGGATGTTATTGCTATTTCAAACTCACTCACATTTAGTGGCGTTCTTGGATCCCATTAACCTTTAGTTACGCATTGAGATTAAAAATATAGTTATGTTGTATGTTTATATAAGTTTCATTCCTTAATGTATATTATCTTTTTAATAGTACTTGTTTGCTAATTAAAATACTTTTATTATGTATAGTGCTTTCACGCTATATGACACGAAAAGACCTATAAGCCTAAAGTATTATAGTCCAAAGGCTAGTAATATTAAACTTTATAAAACATACGATTTAGATTATAAGTATGCTAACAAGTATATGTAATATAATTTTATATTTTTCTATGTTATCAGTGCCAACAACAACCAAAAACCACAGAGTGGTTTCTACTGCATGAAGTATGTTAGGGATCTCGTTTCACAACAAAAAACCATAGCATATCTATTGAGTAATGTAATAATTAAATGTGTTTACCTTTTAACTTTAGTAAAGTTATATTTTAATTACATATATATTTGACATCTAATTTATAATTTTAATTATTTGCAGTTCAATTCAGATTTACCGTATACTGATGCTGAACTTAATGAAATTCAAAAGGAGTGGGCAAAATATATTCTGCCGCATCTCACTATATGATGGTATGCATGCTCAGTACCTATGTGAGGGGATTTAGTCATTTTTGGAACTTTGTATTTCTTTTATTAGAAATTGTTCGCACTAATCAAATATCAATCTAACAAATTATAGGTTGAGTTAATTTAGCTTTTTGATGTGCATACTTTCCTAGATATCCGTTTTAAGAAATTTTTTTTTGGAACTTTGCTAGATATCCATTTTATGAACTATGTATTTCTTTTATTAGTAAGTGTTAGAATTATTCAAATACAAAGGTAATGATACCAATGTTGATTGATTTAACTTTTGATATGCATTTTTTTTACTGCAATTGCTACGTTGATTTTGAAACCAGTGGGCATTGACAACATATGTGCAGTGCCCTCTAGTGTGGAAACTTTGCGACAGTTAAAAACTGTGGACATAGAGAGTCAACCACGACAACTATTACTTGTCGGCTTTTTGCCAGCAACGACGACATGTAATAATTGTCGGTGTTTCCAGCAACGATGACACCTAATAACTATCGGTGTTGCCTGCAACAGCGACACCTAATAACTGTCGGCGTTGCCAGCAACGGCGACAACGTCTAACTGTCAGCGTTGCCTGCAAAACTGTCGTCGTTACTTAATAACGAAAGTTAAAAATTGTCAGGAAAGCCTATTTTTGTAGTAGTGATATATGTATAGACTATATATATATTTGTGTGTGTGACCTTGTGTGTATGTGTATGTGTATGTGTATGAGTATGTGTATATATATATGTATGTATGTATATATAAGTATATAGATATACATGTGTGTGAGTGTGTGGTGTATATGTATATGTATTAAACAATCACTTTTAATTAATATATTATTGTATGTATATTTTATTTGGATAATATTGTAATAGTTGTGTAATTTGAACAAATTATTAATTTTATGCATATTTAATTTTGTTATTATATGAATTAAAAAATATTATTTAGTTTTTTAATTATATAAAACTATTAGGGGTGACTTTTGTTGTCGCTAATAATATAAAGGTCGCCGCTAATATTATATTATTAGGGACGAAATTTGATCCAGAAGTCACGATTATAAGGGGCGGTGTTCAATTTATTAGGGACAAAACTGTTGTCGCTAATATTAATTATTAAGGACGATTTTGTTGTTGTTGCTAATAATCAACATTAGCATCGATATATTAGTGGCACAATCCAACTAAAATGAAAAGTTTAAATAGAATAAAACCCAAACTCAAAGACACTAGTTTTGCTTTCTCAAAAAAAAAAAAAAAAAAAATTGTGGCAATACATCATTACACGAAATAGATAATTTTTTACTAGTTTTTCTTTATATTAATATAATTAAATATATTAGTATTTGGCATTTTCTTTTCTCCAGATATCATTGTGTTAATGTGTTTGTCTTATTAATTTATTCAATGATACCTATAACGAATCTCAATACACATGTCACATGGTGTGAATATACTCAGAAATAATTACTACGAGAAAGAGAAAGGCATATAAAAAATAATAATGTTGATATATATGGTGATAGTTTTAATATTATAGATTATAATATACGGTAACCACTTATAATATTATAATTGAAGTGCTGTTGACCTTAAAACAATATTAACCTTAACTCATACATGCATGAATTGCGCTTATTGATTACAATTTATCAACAAAATAAAAGCAAAATATATAATTAAATTAAAAATCTCAAAGCTTCTTAACGAGTAATTTCATTCCATACTCAGGCTTGACCACCAGTTTGTGAATCGGCGAGTGCCTGTAGTTGGGAGACAAAGAGAATGAGAAATTGGCCAAAAGAAGAGCCATAAGGATTTTGAGCTCAGCCATGGCGAAATTCTGTCCCAAACACACACGAGGCCCAACGCCGAATGGCATGAAGACATGGGGTTGTTTGCATGAACCACTCACTCCATTGGCGAACCTTTGTGGATTAAACACATGAGCGTCAGGTCCCCAAATCTCAGGATCTTGGTGAAGTGAGGCTATCATGATCCAAACATGGACCCCTTTAGGCACATTAATATCACCAAACTTCAAATTTTCTAATGCTTCTCTAGTCACAATTAGTGATGGAGGGTAGAGGCGCAAAGACTCGTGAATTATCATATTCACCTACGTAAGAAAAACATAACATGAAATTATATATAAAAAAAATAAAAAAATTTGATCTATATTGGTCATGTAAACTCACTGTTTTCATCTTGGGAATCATGTCAAATATAACACAATATTTACATTTCTGATGTAGAAAATGTTGATGGGTCGATCATGTAAGCTAAGTATTATAGCAAATTAAAGGGTACTCACTGTTTTCATCTTGCGAACCATGTCTGGATCAATAGGGCTTTGGCCACGAGTGACTTCCAAGACCTCAGCTCTTGCTTTGTCTTGCCATTCTGGATTCGTAGCCAGCAACATCAGTGTCCATGCTGCAGAAACTGCAGCTGTCTCATACCCAGCTAAGTATATGGTCTTGAAATTGTCCACAACAAATCGTTCAACATCATGTTCTTGCCCTACATCACTAGCTTCTAGTATCATTTGCAATACGTCGTCGTTTTGAGTTCCTTCGTCTTTTCTTTCTTGTACCGCCTTTAGGATTAACTTACGAACCTCTTTTTCAAGTTTCTTTGTTTCTCTGTTGGTCTTTGAAGGGAGATATCTGAAAATATGTTATCAAAAAAATTGTTTTGTTTTATTAGTTATTATATAATTCGAGATTTGTAAGGATTGAATGTTTTGGTTATTTATAAGCTATAACCGAACCTCAATAAGGGAATTCCATTATATAAAGCTCTCTTAGTCATGTTCTCTTCAAGTCCTCTAAGCTTCAAGAAAATCTGGTCCCCTTTGGAATAGTTTCTTCCAAAACATGCTCTTGAGATCACTTCTTTGGAGTAACCAACCATATAGTCGTCCACTTGAATATCAGAAACTCCTCCCTCTCTCTCAATTTGACTACTCCACGTGTTCACTAGTGTCGTTCCTGACTCAACCATCAACTTCATCATTCCCTGTTTTTTTTTTGACCAAAACAACAAGTAGTGTTATAAAACTATATCAACTAAATTTCAAAATTAAATTATACAGTTACATGCATATAAATATATATACCTTGACACTATCAAAAGTGAACTTGGGACTGAGTATTTTTCTCTGGTGAACCCAGTGAGCACCATTGGAGCTCAAAATGCCTTGGCCAAGCAAAGGACCAAATAGTTTCTGTTGGTGGGCTGGCTTTCCCAAGTCTAAAGAAGTGCATCTTGTTATTTGCTTCATCAAATCAGAATCGTTCATTTGCAAATATTGTATGTTTCCAAGTGAGAACATGAATGTTGAACCTGCATATGCCATATATGCATTTACATTATACACACATAACATAACATAGTAATAATAATAATAATAATAATAATAATAATAATAATAAGAAGAATAATAAAAGGGAAAACTACTACAAATAATGTACGTACCATATTGTTTAGTCCATTGCTCAAAGGATGGAAAGAGCAAAGGAGAGCAATTATGGTCAATGATTTCTTGACCTTGTGGTGGCTTCTTGACTTGAGACCTTGCCTTCTTCATTTCAAGAATGTTTCCGAACAGAATCGCCGGCTGTGGCCCTCGGATTCCTTGCTTTCGGAGCTTCGATCGAAGCCTTTCCGGCTTAAAGATCAGAGCTTCGAAAACTTTGATCACCAAACTAATAACTACGACCAATACAAGGGTTGTGTACAACAGCTCCATATTGCTTTTTTGCTAATTAATTGAGATATATTTTTCTCTCTATAATTAATACTGTACGTGTTATTTGGTTGCTGATCCTGATTCATTCTCCAAATATGATAGTGAGGCAAGTAATTAAGAACGGTGGTGACGATATATAATATCGCTGGTGGGATACTATTAGCTGCCTGATTAATTAATAAGCAATTAAAAATTATGGACTGCAATTATTAATTAAGTAAATTTTAAACTAAGTCAAACTTGTGCAGCTAGCGCTTGTAGCTGTCATGTCATTGATATATTCCTTCCTTCCAATGATGTCTAAGCAAGTATTAAATTAAACATATATTTTTATTAATTTTTATCGAAAGGAACAAAAAAAAAACAAAACCCTAGTTTATGCTGCCTAGCCTTTTAATGGATTTCAGACATAATGAAAAACGACATAAAATAATATTTCATCTTATATGTGTCTCATATTAATTATGCTTATATATACTTGTTTAAAGCATTATTAACGACTATAATTTTCATATTGCTTTGATAGGTCAATGCATAATAGATAATCTTTCATATTAGTTGGTCTGTGGTACAAACACTTGGTGCATATATTTAGGTCTTATTTTGAATTTGGATTTTCAACAAATTTGATTACGGATTTATTTTAATATTTTTTATAAATATTTATAATTGTTGTAAATTTAAAAAAAAAATTATACTATATTTAAGTTTTAATTTTTTTTAAAAAAAAATCATAATTTATTGATTCAATCTAAATATGTGAAAAGGAAAGGGAAATTTCATCTTATATGCATAATAACTTAGTGAAAATTTTTAATATGCCACCATAAGTTATTATCCCAAATATATGACAATTTCAAATTTTTAGATAAAAATACCCCTAACATTCAAATACTCATTTTCTCTCTCAATCCAAACTTTTTCGAAGCAAAATTGATGGTGTTTCGATGCAAATCAATGGTGCATCGATTGTGTTTCGATGCAAAATCGATGGTGCATCGATGGTGTTACGATGCGATCATGAAAACTTGATTTTTGGACAAAATGATGTTTTTTCGATGTAAAATTGATGATGTTTCGATGCAATCATAAAAACTTGTTTTTTTTTGTTGCCAAAATGATATTTTTGCGATGCAAAATCGATAGTGTTTCGATACAATCATAAAAACTTGTTTTTTGGCCAAAACGATGTTTTTTCGATGCAAAATCGATGGTGTTTCGATGCAAAATCGATGGTACATCGATAATGTTTCGATGCAAAATTGATGGTGTTTCGATGCAAAATTGATGATACATCGATAGTGTTTCGATGCAAAATCGTTGGTACATCGATAATGTTTCGCTGCAAAATCGATGTTGTTGCAATGCAATCATGAAAACTTATTTTTTTGCCAAAACGATGACTTTAGGTGTTTCGATGCCAAATCGATGATGTTTCGATGCAAAATCGATGGTGCATCGATGATGTTTCGATGCAATCATGAAAACTTGATTTTTGTCCAAAACAATACTTTTTCAGTGCAATTTTGATACAATTTCGATGTTGTGCACTGAAATTTGACGAAAACTTTGAAGGTTTATATTTTTTCACTCAAATGTCGGTTTCAGATGATTTTTTTAATTTTGATATTTTGCGAGATCTACAAGATTAGAATGTTAGAGTGATTGAGAGAATAAGAGAAGTTAGAAAGAAAGAGAAAGTTTGGATTGAGAGAGAAAATATGTATATGAATATTAATGATATTTTTGTCTAAAAAATTAAAATTGTCATATATTTAGATAGTAGCTTATGTTAGCATATTAAAATATAACATGAAATTTCCCAAAAAAAATCCTTTTATTTATTTATTTTTTCCTTCTAAAATCATAAATCGAAAGAAGACTTTATAGAAAGATATACAATGTTTACTTACCTGATGAAGTCTATCTCACACAAAACTCTCTTTCTCTGTGTGAGATTTTTGCAATTCATTCGGATTTTTGGGGATCGTGTTTTCATTAATTTCACGTGTTTTTATTATTATTTAGTACTTTCAACCTTTCTTTTTTGTTTATTTAATTACAAAAAAAAATGATACATGAGAAAGTCATTTGTATAAAATATACAGCCACATGCCGTAGCATATACTTATATACAAGTATATATTTAGAAGGACCGCAATTTTTTTAGTGAGACTTAATATAAAAAAATATCTACGCTAATTGACATCAATAAACATAAATATACAATTACCTACTTCAAATAAAAATACTTTTGTGGAGGCTTAACTGCTATGAAAAATATTTGTGGTTTTTATTGCTTTTTGATTAATTAAGATTTATATTTCTCTCTATGTATTATTGTATATACGTGCTTGTATTTGGTTGGTGATCATTAATTCTCCAAATATTTATAGTGAGATAACTAATGATATTTGTTGTAACAGGTACTAGCGAGTCAAACTCAAAATCGATGAGCTGTTACATTTACCTGAGAAATAAATTGGTTGCAGTTTTGTGCCGGTCCTTTTAAGTGAAATTAATTAAAAGTCAAACTTGTGTGGCTACCTAGCTATGATATTATTTATGATACTCTTTCAGTTCCAGACGAAAATTGTTTTGAATATCTATCATTTTCACGTGTCAATAAAAAAAATATATCAATTTAATTG
Organism: Humulus lupulus; assembly: GCF_963169125.1. NCBI lineage: Eukaryota > Viridiplantae > Streptophyta > Magnoliopsida > Rosales > Cannabaceae > Humulus > Humulus lupulus. The sequence goes on from NC_084800.1 coordinate 74,781,571, forward strand.
AAGGAACAAAATACAAAGGTAAAAGAAAATTGAAAGTTTGAAACTCTGACTCTCACTTTTTAAAAAAAAAATAATTACATTGATTCTAAATATTAGATCTTTATTCAACAATTGTAAAAAATATTTAATAAATTTTGTGAATTTGACATCTCAAATTATAATGATAATATATATTTTTTTAAATATTAGAAGAAAGTAATGGGCAAATGTATGTATGTTTGTTTAGTTTTATTTAAAAAATGTATTAATTTTTTTATTATTATTACAAATAATTACATTGATTCTAATAATCAGATCTTTATTCAATAATTATAAAAAAAATATTATTTTGGTCCTTGTATTTTTTTTAATACGCAATCAGCTTATGTGTTTTGTTAAATAATAATTCAGATTCTTTGTTTTACAAAATGGATAAAAATAGTACTATAGACCCGATTTCGGTCAAAATATTTTCAATTATAAGATCTATTATTGAGTCGTTGGCGATGCAATAAGTTTAGATAAGCAAAGAAGGTGGTCCAGAAGCTGAAAATTATGAAATATTACATTTGAAAATATTCTAACTAAAATCAAATCTAGGGTCCAAATTGTTGTTTAATAAAACACATGAGCCGGTCGCTTATTCAAAATAAACATATGAAACACACATATTTTTCCTTATAAAAGATATTTAATAAATTATGTGAATTCGACTTTTCAAATTATAATGATAATATATATTTGTCAAATTATAAAGATGATATATATTTGTGAAATTATAATGATGATATTTATTTGTCAAATTATAATGATTTTTAAATACTAGGTGAAAGTATCATGCAATGCGCATTTGTTTAGTTTTATTTAGAAATTGTATTAATTTATTTTTATTATTTTTGTCTGTGTTTTCGTCAAGAGGACACGTGGCACTCATCAAGTGTTCATGGTTCTCGGAAAGTTAGTTAACTGTCAAGCACAACATCTTGGGACTAGCAGTCTCCTGACACGTACCATGCTCCGCGTGTAGTAGTGTCGTTTCTGTACACGAGACAAATAGCATGTCCCAATGCGCCGCCTGACACAGGAAGATGTGCAGCCACTCTCTGACACCGCCAACAGCGTGTCCCCCCAAAAAGTGGTGGGTTGATACCTTGTAAATGGGCCACGTGTGATTTGTACAGGCCTTCCAATTGAGTATCACGAAAATTGTAATAATTGGGACTAAAGTCTCATAATTATGAGGGATATTAATCATTAATTATCCCCAACCACTATAAATAGGGCGGGGATACGCCATTGTTAGGAGTTCGACTATTATGTAATTTGAGCAGCATATACACTGCCTAAAATCTTCATTGGAGCTTGATCTCTCAAGCTTCAAGCATATTAATATAATAGACTTATGGACTAGGGTTGTTTTATAACTTGAACCATATAAATTTCTGTGTCATTTTCATTTTCTTTTAAGTTCTTATTTATTAAAGTTGATAGCGAAAAAGGTAGTCAACATTTTGATGCTTTCATTGAGAGTCGGAATGAAGTGTTGAAAAGTTCAACAATGGTTACAACAAGAAGAAACGCCCACGATGACACTACTCCTCACAATGTGGGCGAAAGAAGAGAAACTAGTTGGTCACCTCCACTTGTGAACCCGAAGGTAGCCCAAGAAAAGTATGTTGAAAGTACCGAGTACAACGCTGAGTACGGCGACGAGTATGGGGTCGAGTACGATGGCGAGGATGATGGATATTATGATGACAGTGACTACATCCAGTCCATGTACACGGAGGAGACACCGGAGGTGGTGGCTCTTAAAGGCCAGATTTCCTTTCAACACCAGAAACTTGATACCTAAGAGGGGAACATAACTACCCTACAAGAGATGGTTAATTCCATGAGGGCCACTTTGGCAGCCCAAGGGATGCAAGTGGACCCCCATGGCGAAGTACCACCAAGGCAGCCATTTGACATGCTTCCCGTGCACCCAGTTGAGGTTTCATCTGTGAATCCCGAAGGTGATCCTCCCGAGCACCCCATGGATAGGGCAGAGAATTTGCCAGTAGGCGTGCCACCAGTGCAGCCTGCTGAAGCTGGAGCTGGAGCCCCACTTAGGCCACAAGATCGTGGCAAGGGTAAAGTTGGCGAAGGAGCAGCTCAAGGGAAAAAGAGGGGGTGTCATCCATCCAAGCCCTTACATGTCTTGATAAGACATGACAATAATCCAGGGTGCTTTGTTCCAAGACCCCGCCCTACTGCTAGTATTCAAGGAGCCCGAGGAGAGCTGCCTAAGCGCACCACCACTGATCACGGCTGGTGAAGAGGTGCAATTCCACCTGCATCACAATACCCTCCGAGAAATCCTGCTCGAGGGGCTCATAGAAATGTTTACGCCAACCAAGGATGTGGGACAAGCGTCTCAGTAAGTAACAACTACATTGATTCAGATGGAGAAACTGAAGTGGGATATCCCGAGGACGACAATCGCCACCAGACACAACCCAATTTATGAGATAACCTTAATGCTCACAAGGGTAGAGCCACTCACATGGGTTATCCCGAAGAAAGGCATCAACCATAACTCCGAGAATGTCATAATGCTCGAAGGACGAAGCGCTCGACGCAAAGTGCAAAACAAAGCTCGGATCCTCTACAATCCTAGCTGGAAAGCCTCATGTAATGACCCACTACTCTAGACTTTTGGACCATTAACGAAACTATACATACAAATCCTTAATAAAACTTACATTTGCGAAAATACCATAACTTTATTAGAAACTTGTAGAAATAAAAGTTACTTTCATAAAATAAGTAGGATATGGGATCCCATTGTCTTTAAAACAAAACATAATTTAAAGTGAAAAAGAGTTACATAGAAAGTGCAGAAAAATACATGTAAAACCATAAAAAAAAGACTATATCCTCGAAATCGAACTCTCGACTCCTTGAATCCATTCATCACCGATACACATTCCCCAAGCATCCACGAATATTTCCCGCCACTATAGCTATTTTCCTGCACATATAAACAAAAAGGAATGAGCCTAATGCCTAGCAAGGAAAATCTAACACATAGCTCATATACATAATTTCATAAGAAGCATATGAACATAACACTACATAACGTAACATAACATAACATAACATAACATAACATAACATAACACTTATATCATACACTTACTATAATGGCCATTATTACTTGGGGTCCCATAGACTAAACAAGTCATATGCCCATGAGATTAGTGGGGTCCTACTAGCTAAGTAGGTCATATGCCCATAATCTATTTGGGGTCTTGTTAGTCATGTGGATCATATGCCCAAGCCTACAAACATACATATCATAACACTTATCATAACATAAGAAACATAAGATAACATATAAAACATATAACATATGCATTTCTATCCTATTTTCCTTACCAAAGTTACCGGGATATGTGGACAGCGTTGGGACTTTGGAACACTCCTAATAACCATTATGAAAAAGAGTGAGTCTAATGAAGAAAAAGAGATGAAAAGGAATGGGAAGACTAAACCATTGAGAAACATACTTACCAAAACCTTTTTGCTTAAGAACTTAGATTTCCTAACCAAAATAAAGATTAAGGTTAGAGGCTGAGTAGAAGACTATGAGAACTTAAAAGAACAAGTACAAAAATGAACTAGAGTTTTGGGTTACCTTGAAGACTTGTAAGACCAATCTACACCTCAAACTGAAATACTATAAAACCTTACTTCCCAAAGTGTTTGATAAGCTTATAATGATCAAGCTTATGATTCCCCAACCCAGGTGTTTACACTCTCACACTCACTTAGCACTTGCAGCCTCTGAACTTAGAGCAAAAGATGAATAATGGCTGGGTACTAGGTCCTATTTATAGAGTTTAGGAATGAAAGGATCTAAATTTTACTTGAATAAAAATAATAGCTTTTTAGGTGAAAATAATTTGAATAATCATTCAGCAGAGGCTGAAGACTCGTTCAAAAAGGTATTGGACTTATCAAGAGGTTGAATGGCTGAATGGAAAACAAATTCAAAATGTTCCAAAATATGCTGAAGGAGGCGATATATCGCCCCCTGTAGGCGATATATCGCCTGGGCCAGTATGCCCGAGGCTGTCGTGCATCGTCTCGTGTTTTCCGTATCTACGTGCTGCGATATATCGCCCCCTATAGCTGCGATATATCGGCACACGCTGATTATTTAAACACGAAATTACACATTTTTAGCTAAGTTTGAATGGAGTAAACAGCCTTGACTAAGCCCTCAACGTATTCAAAGCTGCTGACTGACCTTAAAGCATTCAAACTTTACCCTTATTAAATTAAATCCTCAAAATACTTAATCCTTAATCATCCATACATAACATGTGCTTAAAATCCTATTGGTTGTTATCTAAACCTTATAGTATAATAAATATTATCCTTAATATCAGTCATATAATCAAACCTTAGGTTAACATCAATATTCTTAAACTATAGGTTAAACTTAGAAAAACTATAAGTACTACTATGAGTGTCCAACTAATTCCCGGTCTGAACCAAAAATCCACAGTTACAAAGATAATACTTTAACTACTATAATACTACTATCTAACTTAGCTAAGTAAAGTTCTTGGACTCTACACCTGAAGAGGATTATGACTCAGACTCGGAGGACGAAGATGGGGAGCCTTGCGCCCCCTACATCGTGAAAGCTTTGTTACCACGAGGATTAAATTGCCTGCCACCACGTCTTATAATGGAACCACGGATCCCACAGACCATCTCTCAAAGTTCAACCACTTGATGTTGGTCCATCGCGTCTCCGAACATGCCAAGTGTCACGTCTTCCCATTAACCTTGACGGGACCAGTTGACGAGTAGTTCAAGAAGAATAAACTCGAGTCCATCCATTCCTGGCACTAGATGTCTTCATCTTTTTTAAGGCAGTTCATAGTTACTCGGAAGGTAAACTTCGAAGTCAATGCGTTGACCAACATAAAGCAAGGGTGCATCGGAGCCCTTAAGTCCTACATCAAACATTTCAAAGAGGAAGCAGCGAGAACTAAGCAAGTCGACGATGCCCAACAGCTAATGGTTCTACAAGGCAATATCCGAGCTTGTTCTCCCCTGTGGGATGACCTCCAGTGGAGGAGATGCCATAAGATCAACGATTTCATTCGTCAGGCTCAGGAGTATATCAATTGGGAGGACGCCCAAATCGGGGCATTCGGAGGGTCGGTTCCTTTCCCAGCTCCAATGGTCTTTAACTATATGGTCCTTGGAAACTCTTACTCGCCTTACATTCCTCCACTAGCAGGCCTTACAGGGCCCCAACAATTTGCACCACCCGCTGGCATTAGTGCCATGTCCAGCGCTAGTTTTAGTGATGCACCAACGAGATATGGAGCAGCTCCCACTGGGTACAGTGCATTCCAGCCTGTATTCGATACTGGTCCAGCCCAGTCCACTGCACCCAGTGACGCCCCGAGTGGTAGCAGGTGTGGTGGAAAGCCAAAAGGAAAGAAGCCCAAGATAGCAGAGACACTTTTGGAGGAGAAGTATCATCCTCAATATTCTGAGTACACAAATTTATTTGATACTCGGGAGAATATATTTCTAGCCACGGAGCAGCATGTCCATTTTCGAAGGCGTCAACCGATTCGAAGAGATTGGGAAAGAAGAGACTCGGCCAAATTATTTTGTTACCACAATGACGTGGGGCACCACACTAACGAGTGCCAGCAGCGTAAATATGAGTAGAAAATCTCATTAAGTTAGGACACCTCCACCAGTACGCAAGACCGAAGCTCTTCCGGCAAAAGGTCGCGCAGTGTTACCCCTTAGGCTGTAGTCCTAATACCAGGTGTCCAACAGCAGCAAGTTGCCAATGGACCGCACCCTGTTAACGGACGGGTGGGGACCATTTCCGGAGGACCCCACCTGGGGGGCACATCTAAAGTGTAACGACCCAAAATCACTATTATGGCTTAAGGGCCTTGACTAGTGTGTCGGGAGCGCATAATTGGTTTATGTGTGAATTTATTGATTTAATACATGATTATATGTTAAGAATGTCTGTATGATTATATGAATGTTGAATTGTGGTTAAATGTTATAAATGTGAGAACCACATTATCATGTGGATAAATCTGCAGCATGCGACCTGAGGCGATCCTAGGGAGCTGGATAGTGGGAAAAGTCACAACGGGGCTTAATAGTTGACTTAGGATAAGTCAGGGGTATTTTAGGTATCGGGTAATTATTTAGGTTACCAGGTTATGAAAGTAAATATATGGAGATATATTTGAGGTTAGGAAGTCTAGGCGGGAATATTGGGGAATTTTACTGTTTTGCCCTTGGGGACGTTTCCAGCACCCCGAGCCTCGGGATTGACTTAATGGGATAAGAATAGGTTAAATTAAAGGAAAACAGTAGAACAAATATTAGACCGACCTATCTTTCTCAGTTCTTCTCTCTCTCTCTTCCAAGGAAAAGCACAAGGAGGAACCACTGAAATTTAGTGAATCAAGCTGGGAATTTTTTAGAATTAAGGTGGGGATTTAGAGGCTCAACTCAAGGATTGTCCAAGGAACATCTTATTATACCCAAAAATTGGAGATCAATAACGTGGCAATAAAGGTGACAAATGGCAGTACATGGTCCGTAAAAGACACATTAAATAGTCAATAAATACGTTGACTCCTCAGAGTTGTGATAAAGTGACCCGGTAGACTGACAAAGAATTTGGACTGCTTGAAAGATGTCATAACCAAGCCAAGTGCACCTTGGTCCTAGGAGAGCTAAGGAGAGTGCATCCTAGGAGGCTAAGGAGAATGCATCCTAGGAAGCTAAGGAGAAGGAGTCCCATGCTAGCCAAGAATTAAGACTTAGATTTTGACAAGGAGAGACTACACAATGTCCGATCGGACATAGTTGGGAGATGTTAAAGGAGAGTGCCTCGGACTTGTCCAAGGTGAGATGTCAAGGAGGATGCCTCGGACCACCTTGTTCCGAGGAGAAGGCAAGAGAAGTTTGGCTCGGACCACCTTGGTCCGAGGAGAAGGCCACAAAGTCCGATCGAACCTTGATTGAAGGAGGTAGGCTCGGACTTACCCGAGGAGAGCCAAGCATGCATGACCTTTGGTCCGAGGAGAGCCATGCATATATCACCTTGGTCCAAAGAAAGCTTGAAGGAGAACTCAAGAGAATGGTCCTAGGAGACCCCAAGAGGGTGGTCCTAGGAGACCCCAAGGATTTGGTCCGAGGAGAAACATGGCATGCTAGAGGAGAGTGCCATGTTAGAGGAGAGAAGTGCATGTCCTACCACCATGCACATGTCCGACCAGCACTTGCATGGGTGGTTAGTAGGAGGTGAAGCAATTAGCAAGAGGAGACTAAGTCAAGGTTTCCAGAAACAACTTCAACAAGATATGCGGAAATCTCTCATTCTTCCCACAAATGGGGGGTTTGTTACATTTTGAATTTTGAATGTTTCTTTGTAATTTAAATGTAATAAATATAATAAAATATCCCGATTCTAAGGGATATCAGTTGTGCGACCCTAAGCCTATAAATAGAGGGCTTATGGGATTAGAGAGGGGCTTCTTCTGCTTCTTCTTTCTAGAGAGAGAAAATTTGGGTCTGAGTATTCTAGAGAGAGAAAGTGCTGATATTGGAGAGAATTCTTGTATTTTTGCAATCTGTACTGAAGAAACTCAGTTGGCTCAGTCCATCTGATCTTGAGTACAAATTTATAAATCACAACTCTAAGTGGATTAGGCTATTACCGACAATCGGGGCTGAACCACTATAAAATCTCTTGTGTTATTTACTTTTCCTATTTAAACCGTCTGTGTGAATTAAATTCTCTTGAAGGCTTGTCGTATTTGAAGTTCTCACGTCGTTGGCTAAAAACACAGTCAACACATCTAATCAAAGCTAAGGTAAGAATTAAACTGTGTTTTGAAGTTAGAAACTTTGATTTTTGACTGAGTAATGAGATGATTGTGCAATTGATGTTAAGGTTGAATTGGAGCTGGAAAACTTGAGAATTAACAGGGATTCTGCTTTGGAAAGGAGTTCAGCTGAAGAGGTAAGTTATAATTCATGATTTAGAGGCTTAAATTCGAGTTTGGCATGGCTGGTTTTTGAGTTCTTGGGTTAGAAAGTTCCAGTAATTGTAATGGGTTTTCTATGGGTTTCTAGCCTAGGATTCAGCTGGGTTGTGTTGCTGGAATCTTGTGGGAAGTTTTTGGATAATTGAGTTGTGTTTTTGAGTGAGTTTTCATGAGGTTTGGGAGTTAAAAATGGTGATTTTTCTGGGTTCGAAGAGGTCGGGCCACGGCATAGTTCTTGGTGAGCTGCGGCCCTTCGAAGCTGATGGATGCTGAGGAAGGAGGGCAGGCCGTGGCATGGTCTAAGTAGGACCGCGATCCTTACCTGTTTTTGGGCATTGGGTGGTCTCAGATTGGGGCCATGTCGTGGCATGGATGGCTAATGCCGCGACCCTTAAGGGATTTTGGGATTTTGAGATTCTAGGCTTGGGAATTTAACCTAGGGTGCTCGGGATAGAATCTTTTACCATGTTTGGTGAAATTCAATGTTCCGGAGATTAGAATTTTGTCTAGAAGCTCACTTAAGTTTGTTGATGGTATCCTTCACTTTGGTTGTGGCTAGGTGATAAAAGCTAGGGCTCGGGAACGGGTCGTGCTTGAGGAGCATTGCTCGTAATCAGTATCCACAAAGATTTGAGGTAAGAAAATTGTACCTGGTTGAATATATGTGATGGGACTAAGAGTTCCCTATTGTGTATGCTTGAATAGATGGTATTATGCCATGCAAGGTAATTAGTGAACCAACGGCCTAAGGGTGCCAAGGGTTCTACTAGCGCACAGGGCGTGGCTTGGCCACTAGTAGCCAAGGACAGCTTAATATGCACTGAGCTCGGTTTAAGCGGGCCGGAGTCAGTGGGGTAAACAGGGGGTGCGACCTAAGTTGTCGGCCCTGATTATTATGTGATATGATTGTTATATGATATGAATGTTACAAGTGTTTGATTGCATCCATGATTCTGAATATATGCTAAGTGATTAATGTGGATTACTTTATGGGAGTTCATGCTTAATGAGTTTGCTATCTGTTGTTACTACTTGTGTTGCACATGTTTTCTTGCTGGGCCTTGGCTCACGGGTGCTACGTGGTGCAGGTAAAGGCAAGGGCAAACTTGATCAGCCTTGATTTGGAGAGCTCGGCGAGCAGAATGTACATGACTAGTTGCTCAGCTGCCACGGTTGAGGTTTAGACAGGGACGCGAGACCCAGAAATTGTCCATTTTGCCTTAGTATGGCTGACAGTTGTTTGTATTATTTTGGGAGTCTATAATCCAACTTTTTAACTCTGTTTCTTTTGGGATCCCGTGTATATAACTGCTTACTTATATAGAATGAAACTTTTGAGACCAAAACCTTTTTAACCCTAGCTCATACATGTTTAGTGACGCGTTTTTAAATTAATGACTTGATTAGCAAGTCTTGCACCTTTATAAGTACACAGTGTAGCGGTCTTGGCTATCCTAGGCGTTACATAAAGGATCCCAAAATTTATATGCACGTGCACTGAACCATGATGGCGAAGTGTTAGAAGTATCCAAACTGCCCACGCAGATACCACGTATGGCAGACCAAGTCATCTCCTTCCCGGAGGGTGTACTTCCCCCACCACGATCCCTTGGTCATAGAGAGCCAGATTTATAACAAAATGGTTGCTTGGATCTTGGTGGATAATGGAAGCTCGGTGAATATTCTATTCAGATCAGCTTTCAAAAAGATTGGGTTGACAACTAGAGACTTAGCCCCATGTACCTCCACGTTATATGGGTTCTCGGGAGAATGACTCATTCCTATGGGATAGATTAAGTTACACGTCATACGCGGAGAAGTCCCTCGCCAAGCTTTCAAATATTGCACTTTTGTAGTGGTTGTCTGCTTATCCTCCTACAATGCCATCTTGGGGTGTCCAACCTTGGTGGATTTTGAAGTTGTCACATCAATACGCCATTTATGCATGAAGTTTCCCAGTGAAGCAGGGCTAGACATCATGCGTGGAGACCAAAAAGAAGCTCGCCAATGCTACAATGTGTCACTGAATCACACCGTCATGGTGTTAGAAGAGGCAGCCCCTGAGGACTTGGAAGTCCAGGTCATACAAGAGCAATCAGGGTCCGAGGAACTGGATCCACAGTTTCAGAAGGATAGAGCCATAAAACCTATGGAAGAAGTTGAGGAGGTCATTCTTGACACCTCAAACCCCGATAGAAAGACAAAGGTGGGAAAGAATTTGGGAGCAGGAGTCCGAGAAGCCTTATTCATTTTTCTTAAAGAAAATTTGGATGTCTTTGCTTGGACACATTCTAACATGATGGGCATTGATCCAAACATCATGTGCCACACCTATGCAACTATTTCAAAAGAATTGCATTTATCAATATGTACGCCAACACTACACATCTTATCATCAGACATATTTTTGCAATTTAATGCGGATGAACATATTGACCGCCTTTCTTTTCTTTTTTCTGTTTTTTTGAAAATATTGACTACCTTTCAAAAAAAAAAAAATAACAAGGAAGTACTGTGATAAATTGGTTATTAGAGGAATTTTCATGTAGGTGGTAACGTATGATTTTATTAACACGTACTTCTTTCTTTTATTACAAACATGATTAATTTATTCATGATCATCATTTTCCTTTTTGTAGAAGGAAATAATTAGGCATGTGCCCGCAAACACTTGCCCTGCTCGATTAGTTTCTTGATCTGGAGCATCTCATTTGCCCCATTTAACTTTTTTTTAAGAAACATTAAATTAGAATTTTATGATTCTCCCTAAGCTTAAATATTTTTTTATTGCAATCCTTATTTTTTACACTTCGTATCAACTACACCCTCAAATATATATATATATATATATATTATTATAAATACAAGTGTTACACCCAGATTTCAAGATAAGAAGTTATGACTCTGAAAACTGGGCTCGTCAAGTGTGAGCTCGAAACATATGCGGGCATCATAAGATCCAACTGTTGGACCTCTTTGAAGTAAACAACGACCTCGAAGATGTGTAGCCTCGAATGTTCTTTGAGCTCGCAAAAGACATGGAATTACACTTGTATATATATTTCCTTGATTTCCTTCAGGCGAGGTGGCTCGAGCTCGGGAAGTACAAAGCTCGGATGTGACAGCATCATCAACATCTACTTGTTCCGAGCATAAGCGGAGTTACGAGACAAGCTCGTGATTGACTCATGGTCTCGGCAAGTTCAATGCCAATTGCTGATCTCGAAGATTTGATGAATCATATGGGTTAATCAGTTACGTGTGAATACGTTTATTGTTGTACAATCCCAATATTTAAGGGATATCATTTAATCTGTTATCTATTCCCGATCTTCATGGGACGTTTCTGTGTATATAGGAAATAATGCATTAAATAGCATTATAATAATTGATTCACAGAATATATTCCTGAGATATATGGGAATGAATTCTTCCAACCTTCTCTATTAATAGAGAAGGAAGTTCTTTTCACAAGGACCGATTTCTGATTTTAGGAGAGAAAACTATGGGCAACTCTTTTCTGAAAAGTTTCCAGAAAACTCTCAAGTCTTAATAACACAGACTCGTGAACTAGGCAGAGTTAACTGCTGAACCACCTAAAAAATTCTCTGGTTTTCCTCTTTATTCATTTGCACCAATATTTTATTGTTTAATTGCTCTACTATTTAAGTTGATGAAAAATGGCGTCAAAAGTTGTGCTTTCATTGAGAGACATTAAACAGTACGTGCGTAAGTCTGTTTAGTCAGGAAGCCTCTTGGAGTAGCAATGGTTGCAAATGATCCCAATGTTCCTGATGAGAAAATTTTAGATGAAGGTGAGTACCCCCAGTGCCCTGGAAAGTATCCTATGGTGAATTTGGATCCCAATGAGAGGAGTGGTTCATCCGACTCTCGGGGACCATCTGCTCCCAGGGACGATGAGGACATGTGCTACAATCCTGAACGATACGTCCCAATAGTGGAACTCAAAAATTGTCAACTGCGAAAGCAATTGGCAAAAGCTAAGAAATGCAACGAGGAGCTAGCCAGACTAGCTGCTGAAGCGCAGGCGGCTCAGGCTCCACCTCTGCCAAAAGTCCAGGCTCTGCCTGCGGGACGTTCACATTCCGCCACGTAGGCCTCAAGGACGGTCGCGCAAAAACGCGGCCACCCGAAGAGCGGAACAACCTCTGCCCCAGCAGAGCAACCTGCTCCTCCAAGAACTCAGAGAAGTAATCGAGCTGAAGGTCCTGCCAACCCAACTGTGGAGGCACCGGCCGAAGTAGGGAATAACCGAGCTCCCTCAGAGCCTTGGACCCAAAATCTTGGTACCACCCAGAACGTGGCAGAACCTGATCGAGCAAACGCAGTGCCTTCTAGGCGCCGTAACGGATGTCAGCCACCATTTCCAATACGACACCCACCATCGCCGATAAGGCACCCCTCTCCAATTCGGAGGGATGCACAACCGACCCATGGTGATAAGGAACGATGAACTGGACGAAGGCCTGGGAATGGGAAAACTGCTAGGGAGCATAGGGGTCCCAATCCCACGAGAAGCCAAATGTCTCGATCTCCAACTGTTAAGACAAGGCGACAAGCAAGAAACCCATCTCGAAATAATCGTGCAACAAGTCATGCCAGTGAAGGCTCGGGTGACACCAGGTCTATGAGTACATACAACCAGGAACCCAGGAACAATGGGAATCGAAGGAATCACCCAGATTTACGGGAGCATCTGAACCATAATCGGTGGCATGATAATCCATCGAATCTAGATCTGAGGGATCATCTCAATGGGCGTATACACCCTGCGCCGAGACGCAAAACTGGAGTTGTAATCAACGATAATCAGTTCCCACTGATTCAGGTCAGACCCTCCGTAGATCCAATCCAAGAAAGGATTGAACAGTTGAAAAGAGCATTCAGACTCTTACAAAACGAACAAAGCCGGGAAAGGGACGAAGAGTTCGATGAAGAACTTGAACCCTTTGCCCCTCACATTTCTAGCACCCCATTTCCTCAAGGGTTCAGAATTCCTCATGTCCCACCCTTTGAAGGGAATTCGAATCCGTACAGCCATTTAAGTACATTCAACACAATCATGCGAGCCAGTAATGTGGGCTATGAGCTCAGGTGCATGCTGTTCCCAGCCTCACTCACGGGACCAACGAATAACTGATTTGAAAAGTATAAGAGACATTCTATTGCTTCTAGAAATCAATTATCAAGATATTTCAAGAAGCAATTCAAGGCCATGGTCGACATTAGGCCTGAGGCGTCTCCCTTGACCAATGTCCGACAACAGCCAAATGAAACACTGAAAAGTTATCTTACAAGGTTTAATTTGGAAGTCGCTCGAGCTCGCGACGTCGACAAAAGTGGCCATTTAATGGCTGTCCGAACTAGAGTAATGCCTGGAAGTCCCCTCTGGGAGGATATGCAAATGATGCCCATAAGGTCCTTAACCGAGTTCAATCGACGAGCTCAGAAGTTTGTCAATGTAGAAAAGGCGAGGTCAGCATTGAATATGACCTCTCAGCCCATAACTACAACAAAAAACGCAAACTCTGCTTCGACCTTGGCGGATCCTATGACCTCAAAACCCCTTGGGGACAACCCTTCTAAAAGGAAGAAGAATGAAGGGAATAGTCCCGAGGCGGAAGGGGGAAAGATATTTCTCCGTATACAAGATGTATATCGAGCTCAATGAGTCTCGGGAGAATATCTACCTGGCTAATGAAAACCAGGTCCCTTTCAGACGGCCTGACACCATGAGAAACCAAAAGGCAAAAAGAGACTCCAACAAGTACTGCAGATTCTATAGAGATATCGGACATACAACCAATGGATACAGACAATTAAAAGATGAGATCGAAGGTCAGATATCGAGAGGGTATTTCAGGAAATATGTGAGAAATCAAAACCCCAACCAGGCTTCCACCAGCCAAAAGGCAGCACCTACACCGCTTGCCCAGAACAACAATTCACGAGCACGGGAAGATGAACGACCCCCTCCAATCGATGGAGAAGATGTCATAACCATCTCGAGGGGGTCCCATATTGCAGGATCAGGCAGGAATGCCCAAAAAAGATATGTGAACGAGTTGAAAACTGGTGACAAGTATCCCTACGAACCCAAACCCAGAGCTTCGAAACAACAAAGGGTTGAATCTCAACCCATAACTTTTACTGAAGATGACGCGTCCCATGTACAGTTCCCTCATAACGACCCGCTGGTCATCACCCTTCAGCTCGCGAACAAGAGGGTACACCGAGTCCTGATTGATAACGGGAGCTCAATAAATATCCTCTACAAAGCCACTTTAGAAAAGATGGGACTCGCGCATCGCGACCTAAAAGCCTATGCAACTACGTTGTACGACTTTTCAGGAGAAGGGATTTCCTGCATGGGATCCATCGAACTCCCTGTAACCTTGGGAGACTACCCAGTCTCAATAACCAAGATGATGGAGTTCCTATTGGTGGATCTCTCATCTGCCTATAACGTTCTGCTCAGGAGACCCACCCTAGTAGGGCTGGGGTCAGTTTCTTCCGTCAGGCATCTGTCCATCAAGTTCCCGACTTCTAGTGGCATCAAGACTCTGAAAGGGAACCAACTCGTAGGGAGGGAATGCTATAGAATTTTCGTTAAATGGAAGAAGCAGACAAGTGCACAAACACTTGTTGTTATTAAAGATAAGAATGGGGCAGTTTTCGAGAGAGACGAAGAGATCAATCCTAGAGTAGAAGAAAAGGTTGATCTCAAGCTGCTAGAAGAGTTCGAAGAAGTTAAGCTCGAGGAAGTTGATCCCCAAAAAATTGTGAAGGTGGGGAAAACCCTTTCATAAGAAATAAAATAGCAATTAATTTGCTTCTTGAGGGAGAACCAGGATGTTTTTGCATGGTCACATTTAGACATGGTAGGGATAAGTCCAAATGTAATGAGTCATGCACTCAACATTGACAAGAGCTTCCCCCCGAAACAACAAAAGCGAAGACTCCTGGATAATGACAGGAAAAAAGCCTTGAAGGAGGAAGTCGACAGATTAAAGGCCAACCGGTTTATACGAGACGCATTTTATCCCGATTGGATCACCAATCCAGTCTTGGTTCCGAAACCTAACGAGACATGGTGAACTTGCATCGACTACTCCGACCTCAACAAGGCATGCCCTAAGGATTGCTTTCCCCTACCTCAGATCGATCAACTCGTAGATGCCACAGCTGGGCACGATCTCATGTCATTAATGGATGCTTATTCTGGATATAACCAGATTTCCATGCATGCCCCGGACCAAGAGCATACGAGTTTTGTGACGGATAAAGGGCTGTATTGTTACAATGTCATGCCTTTCGGGCTTAAGAATACTGGAGCCACGTATCAAAGGCTCGTAAACAGGATGTTCTCCGAGTAGATAGGTAATAACATGGAAGTATATGTTGACGATATTCTGCTCAAATCTAAACGTAACAATAACCATGTGGACGACCTCGAAGAATGCTTCGTCGTGCTACAAAAGTACAACATGAAGCTCAACCCCCAGAAATGCTCATTTGGAGTATCGTCGATAAAGTTTCTAGGCTTTATAGGAAATGCGCGAGGAATAGAGGTTAATCCTGACAAGATTCAGGCTCTAATTGACATGCCCTCACCTTGAAAACATAAAGATGTCCAAAGTGTGACTGGACGGATGGCAGCATTAAGTAGGTTTATCCTGAAATCTACAGACCGTTGTCTTCCATTCTTCAACCTTTTGAGAGGGGGCAAAAAATTCAAATGGACAGAGGAATGTAAGCTGGCCTTTCAGGAGCTCAAGAAGCATCTCACGGAGCCTCCTATCCTGTCAAAACTTATCACAGGAGAAATCTTATATCTTTATCTCGCTACAACCGAGCACGCCATCAGCGTCGTGCTCGTCCGAGAAGACCAGAAGGTACAAAAGCCGGTATACTATGTCAGCAAAAGATTACTAGGGTCAGAATCGAAATACCCATTAATTGAGAAATTGGCTCTCAGCCTAATCCACTCATCTCGAAAGCTTCGACCTTACTTCCAAGCACACCCCATCCATGTGCTAATTGACCAACCACTGCGAAAAGTTTTGTCAAAACCAGAAGCCTCAGGTTGATTATTAAAATGGGCCATTGAGCTCGGACAATTCAATATCACCTATCATCCTAGAACGACCATAAAAGGGCAGGCCTTGGAAGACTTCATAGTGGAATGTACTGGAGTGACTGATAACGAAGTTATAACCACAGCTCGTGAGCTGTGGAAACTTTATGTCGATGGATCCTCCAACGAAAAATGGATCGGGGGCAGGAATCATATTGATCACTCCAACTGGAAGTCGATTTCACTCCGCCTTAAGATTTGGTTTTGAAGCATCTAACAACAAGGCTAAATATGAAGCTCTACTAGCGGGACCTCGAATAGCTAAGGAACTCAAGGCTGAAGCAATTCATTGCTACAGTGACTCACAGTTAGTGGTGAACCAAATCTTAGGGGAATACTAGGCTCGCGGAACAAAGATGGTCGCTTACTTAGAGAAAGCAAAAGCAGTACTCGAACATTTCGAGTTCTATGCAATTGAGCAGGTTCCCTGACAACAAAATTCGAATGCAGATGCCCTAGCTAGGCTCCCCACATCCAACGAGTTTGACGTGCTAAATGTAGTCCCAGTTGTGAACCTGTCGGTGCCCAGTATTAGCGAGCTTGAACAGGAAGATGTCAACATGATTAACTCTAAACCAACCTGGATGACCCCGATAGTTAATTACCTTGAAATCGACACTCTCCCACCAGAACGGAATAAGGCTTAGAAGTTGATGTATCAAATTCCTAGATACACTATTGTGGAAGGAAGGCTATATCGGAGAGGATATTATATGCCACTACTCCGATGTGTGACTCCACCCGAAGCCAAGAAAATCCTAGAAGAGATTCATGAAGGATTCTGTGGGGACCACACTGGGGGGCATAGCCTATCTAAGAAAATTATACGCCAAGGATACTTCTGGCCCACTATCAAAGCAGACGCATTCGAGTATGTCAAGAAATGCGATAAGTGCAGCGGTTCGCTACAATCCCATGAGCTTCACCTTCTGAGCTAACTATGATGACCTCCCCATGGCCATTTGCGATGTGGGGAATCGAACTCATAGGCTCGTTGCCAACTGGCAAAGGTGAAGTTAAGTACGCAGTAGTCGCTATCGATTATTTTATGAAGTGGACTGAGGCCGAACCCCTGGCAACGATTAGCTCGAAAAAAGTCTTGGACTTTGTGGTAAAAAACATAACCTGTCGATATGGAATGCCAAGGAAAATAGTATCGGATAACGATACTCAATTCGACAGTGGATTATTCACCAGTTTTTGTGAGAAAAACGGGATAATAAAGAGCTTTTCCTCTGTTGCCCATCCCAGGCCAATGGCCAAGTCGAAGCTGTGAATAAGACTCTCAAGAGTTCTATCAAAAAGAAATTAGAAAAGCTAAGGGGAAATGGCCAGAAGAGTTGCCCCAAGTTTTGTGGGCATATCGAACCACAACTCGCACTTCAACAGGACATACCCCCTTTTCACTGGCATATGGTTGCGAGGCCATGTTACCAATCGAGGTCGAAATTCGCACGATTCGCAACCATGCTTATTATCAAGCCTCAAACCAATCTTAGCTTGAAGTAAGTTGGACCTTATTGAAGAAAAAAGGGACGAAGGTCAACTGAGGAATGCAGCATATCAGCAGCGAGCTACCCATTACTTCAACAAAAAAGTCCGGGAAAGAAGGTTCAGATTGGGAGACCTGGTGTTAAGGCGCGTGTTTCTAGCTACAAGAGATCAAGCTGCTGGTGTATGGATACAAATATCATAAATAAATAGTTCTTTTACGAGCTGTAAATCGTTTTTGCCTTAAGGGCATAAAAAGCAAAAGATAAAAAATATTACAAAATATTCTGAGGAACGCATCACAGGATCGAGATTTAGGAGGCAGGAGGGTCCTCCCTAGCCTTCTCAGCATCATCGAAAGCACTACCCTCACCAGGACGAATAGCCTGACTATCCTCCCGAGTAGCTTCCTCCTCACCAAGCCGAGCTTGCCATTTGGCCACAAGATCTTCCTCAAAAGAGCCCAAGAAGCTCGTATTGAGATCAGCGTTGCTGGCCCAAATCCTGTACATGGACAAGTCAACCACCCGATCCTTTCTCTGCTTAAACTCTTCAAAAAGACGATCCTTTTCATCCTCCATCACCTCGAAGGTGGCCTTTTTCTCCTCCTCAAGCTTGGCATTGATCCTCTCAAGCTCCTCGATCCTAGAGATCTTCTCTTTAAGCTCGACCTCCAGCTTTGACCTTACGGCCTTAAACTCGTCAGTGAGCTTAAGTTGGAGGTCCTTCAACTCTTGAGCGTAAGACATGCTTGTATGAACCTCCTTGTTCAACTTGTAATGTAGCTGAGCAAATGCGGTAAGATCCTAACACACAAACAAATCAAGTTAGATCATGCTCCAAATAAAATCACAATAAATAGCAAGGTAAGGGAAATTACCAAAGAAATGAGCTTGGTACCCTTGTCATAAAGGGTACTAGAGTCCCGAGCATTGACTAGGAACTGCCATTGAGGAGCCCCAAGACTGCTGATGCTCTGGCCCACCCGAGACAGGACGTCCGAGCCAAGAGTGGCTTCATGAGTCCCAGCAGCGTTTTCGACAACATACTCATCAACATGAGTAGAAATCGACAACAAGCCCCCCTTCAAGGTCGCTGGTTTCCTTGGAACTAACCCCAGCGTTGGGAGAATCCGGATATCAGAAGGAGCGTTGGGAGGATCTGCTGCAGGAATCTCGGTCTGGGAAGTGGGGTCCACGACCAGGCTCATAACAGTAGGAGCTGGGGGAGGAGTCTTCTCAGACCTTTTAGGGACCATAGCAGGCCGATCAGATTTTTGTGAGGCTCTCGGGCGCTTACTTATCTTGGCCCCCTCACCACTGGCGAGCATGTTCTCGAGGTCGGAATCCACTGTACCTGCACAATCAAATCACATTAGAAGATCGAGCTTAAAAACACTAAAATTACCATAGAGTAAACAATTAAAGAAAAGTGACAGGAAACCTAACTGGAACTCTCCCCCGAGCTCGTGCTCGGCGACCAGGTAATTCCTCTATCTTTAGAGGAGGCTAGAGGAGTCCCTTCCCTATACGTGGAAGTTAACCTTGAAAGGTCCCTATAATCGTCTGTCCCATATTGGACAGCTATTCCATCCGAGATCTCATTCATACTATACATTATGTCGTATTTCCCTAGCCAACTATCAAACCTATGGACCCTCTCATCTACCGAGGACCATACATAAAAATTGTCCCTGTCATCTGGGCACAAAATCAGGGTATCGGGTTTATGCTTGAGGAGAGAATGAGACCACAAGGCCGAGTTGAGAATGACTTTACCTCTGTCACTCAAGCTCGAAGCCTCATCATTGGCGTTGTTCCCTGAGCATGGGCTTCTATGACGGCGAGCTGGGGATCGAGCTTTTGAACTTCGCCTCAGAGGAAGGCTGCTAGTTGGGAGAGGCACGAACTCCCACTTCGTGTACTTCTTGTAGGCCCTATCTTTTGTGGATTGGTCCTTCTCCAGGAGACCACAGGATCGAAGTCTATCTTCGTGAAGAAGATAAGACAGAGAGCACCTGACATAAGGAAGTTGGAGCAAAGTCTTTTTATGCTCCCTCATTGCGTCCGTGGGAGTGGGACGGTGATAGTTGGCTAAAAAAATGGAATGCATAATGAGATAATTCTAGCCTAAGTAAAAGTCAAGCATGAGAGGAAAAAGATCGTGTACTTACGGATTCGCCTAAACGAATAATATCTGGAGGGAGCCAAGCTTTCCGTCCAAAAGAACGCCAGCTTGAATTTAGGAGGATGGTTGGGCAGGTCCTCGAAGATCCTCTTCTCCCTGGGATAGCTCGAGAGGTAGTAGAAGCCATCACCTCCTCGAGCTCGAGAGGGGTTGCTTTTTAAGCAAAAGAGATATAGGATCTCTCTTGGCGAAGGTCCTTCCCACTTCAGCTCGTGGTAAAGTGACCTCAGGGCTGACCAGACCCTGTACGAGTTGGTCTAGAGTTGGAAATGCGCAAGACCAACAAAGTCCAGGAAGTCCTTAAAATAGGACTTCAAGGGCAATAAGTCCCCTACCTTCATATGCACATGGCTCTAAGCTGCGAGCTTTAGCTTATTGTCAGGATTGCCATCTCCCGGGGCAAGGCAGTTATGTTCATTGGAAGTGGGAGCTCGACATCTCAACGAGCCTGATAATCCTAGGCCATGACGAGCTAGGATGTCAGAGATTTGTCCCAATGAATAAACCGAGCTCCAATAGTGCTCGGCCTCAAAAAATTCTCCCCTTGAGGTGGGAATGGAAGTCGACTGTGAAGTGGATGGTTGATTTGCTGATTCTTCTATCAATGAAAATTTGAGTTCACCCAGTTTAAATGCGACCGTCACTTTGAGAGTAGGGTCGAGAGGAATTGGTTTGGGCTCGGGGTCTGGGTCTGGATAGATTGCGACCCTAAGTTTCTTCTTTTTTTTCTCTCTCCGACCTCGTCGATCTGGCGTCAAAAATGAGCTCGAGTATCCTCTTGCTCACACTTCAATTTGTGCTCTCAAATCAGCTGTTGGTTCCGAGTAAAGGGTGACTCCAGGCTCGAAGTTTTTGGTGAGTAAGGAATCACAAGTATTGACCCCCATCGTTTTTCCAAATTCTGCGATATCTAGCAAGAAAGACAAAGGGTGAGGGTCAGGCGTACAAGAAATTAAGGATAAAAATCGAGATGGACTGAGCTCGAATGCTCGAGACCATTGAATAAGCTCGATCAAAAGAACGAGATCAGGTTCGAAAGAAATTGAGCTATCAAAAGAATCGAGCCCCGAGCGTGTATTTGATGCGGAGGGGGGAAAGTGGATTTAATTTTGAAAGATCCTGGATTTTCAGGGAAAAAGTTGGCAGTTACTCAAAAAGTGATATTTTTGGAAACATGCAATTTGAAAACCCTAATCTTATACCCTATTTCTTGGTCTACACGATATGATATTTGAAATCAAGATAACCCAGTAAAAGAGCCATATTTGCATCATTTATGCAAAATCTGGGTTTGGAAATCCGTAACATCAGATGAGCCTAAAAAATACACGATAATTGACTAAAGCATTCTAGCATTAAACTACTACCCAAAGTGCAACAACAACACGAACATGCATGGAAAAAACAAAGTACATATATGAACATATGAGATCAGGAATGGATACTTACACAATGCAGCTGGTGGATACAGAGAGATCGATGATCGAAGGATTGGTTGCAAGAATGATTTCACGAAGTCGAACAAGCCAGTGTTGTTTTGCTTCCTCGGCTTGGAGAACATGCAAGAGTTGAGCGAATTTTGAGTTCTTATTTTTTTTTTGTTCTTCTCTTCTCTCTGAAAGCTCTGAATGCGAAAGTAAGGGAAGAAGATGGCACAAGCATATTTATAGGCCACAAAAGAATGTCAAGCGACGAATTAATCTGGACCGTTGGTCAAGTTTGGTATCTGATCGAACGAACAGGTACAGGCGTGGCAATGGCGGCAAAAAGGTGGCAGATGAGAAGACGTGGGCATGGTGCAAACATACTCAAGTACTCTAATCATCCTATACCTGCCAGACGCGTGTCCACACTCAAGCGCAATTGATGGTACAGTTTCCAAGAAGGGCAGTTCAAAAGTTTCCTTCTCATGGGATTCAAACTGATACTTTTGAGGGGGCAAAATGTTACACCTAGATTTCGAGATAAGAAGTTATGACTCCGAAAACTGGGCTCATCAGGTGTGAGCTCGAAACATATGCGGGCATTATATGATCCAACCGTCAGACCTCTTTGAAGTAAACAACGGCCTCGAGGATGTGTAGCCTCAAATGTTCTCTGAGCTCGCAAAAGACATGGAATGACACTTGTATATATTTTTCCTTGATTGCCTTCACGCGAGGTAGCTCGAGCTCAGGAAGTACAAAGCTCGGATGTGACAGCATCATCAACATCTACTTGTTCCGAGCATAAGCGGAGTTAGGAGACGAGCTCGTGATTGACTCATGGTCTCGGCAAGTTCAATGCCAATTGCTGATCTTGAAGATTTGATGAATCATCTGGGTTAATCAGTTACGTGTGAATATGTTTATTGTTGTACAATCCCAATATTTAAGGGATATCATTTAATCTGTTATCCGTTCTCGATCTTCATGAGACGTTTCCGTGTATATAGGAAATAATGCATTAAATAGCATTATAATAATTTATACACAAAATATCTTCCCGAGATATGTGGGAAGGACTTCTGCCAACCTTCTCTATAAATAAAGAAGGAAGTTCTGTTCACAAGGACCAATTTCTGATTTCAGGAGAGAAAACTCTAGGCAACTCTTTTCTGAAAAGTTTCCAGAAAACTCCAAAGTCATAGTAACACAGACTGGTGGACTAGACAGAGTTAACTGCTAAACTACGTAAAAAATCCTCTGGTTTTCCTCTTTATTCATTTACACCAATATTTTATTGTTTAATTGCTTTATTATTTAAGTTGGTGAAAAACAGCGTCAACAACAAGAATAAGAATGAATTATATAAAACATATTTTTCAATATTTACAATTCTTTCATAGAGTAGTTGTGGAATACAAAATTATATAAATCTTACACCTAAAGTCTATTTAGAATTAAGGATATTATAAACCACATATAAAAATGTCAATTTTACGTACTATGCATGTATATAAGTAGCATAAGAGAATTGAGTTAGAGTATAGAAAAAAAAAAAAAAAGTTTTCAGGGCGGGGTGGCCCCGCTACACTTGAATTAATAGTGGGGTGGGGCAGCCCCGCCCCGCTTGAATTCATAGCGGGGTAGGGCTTTCTACCGGGGCAAGCCCCACCTCGCCTCACCGCCCTGTTTTTTCATGCCTAGAAATGATGGTACTTAGAAATAGTATATTAATTGAGTAATGATAGACCCACCATCAATTTGCACCTCAAATTACATATCATGATGTGTAAGTAATCTCAACTATAAATATTTTTAAGTGGAGTCCATATTATATTTAATTGTATGGTATAATGGTATTTGAGCTTTTTGTAATTTGACAATTTTTGGGGCCCACTTTGAGCGCTCTTAATATTCTTTTAAGACAGTCAAAGTGTGCCATTAATAGTCTTCTCTAGACTAACTCTATCTTTCCACCCTTAAATTTCCCTTTGATATTTTAGGACTCACATGACTACGTAGGGCACTTACTATGCGTCCTAAAATTTATTTTTTAAGTACTCTCAATTAGCGTTCCAAAAACTTCAGAGACATTTTTAAGTACTTGTATTTATGTGCGTGTCCTAAAGATGTGACCCATAAATAATATTTTGTAGTAGTATAAGTTACATTAAGTAATAAAAAAAACATATCTTTTTATAAAAAAAAAATTTAAAAACTAAGATTATGTATTATATATTATTATTATAATAATGATATTTTATAATATTTAAATTTATATTAATATAATTAGTAAATATTGTATTAAATATTATTATAATAATATTTTATAATATTTAAAATTATATTAATATAATTAATAAATAAAATAACTTTTAAATATATATATTCCCTTAAATAGTGTAAGTTATATTGTAGACAAAATCATGCATAATTAATTTCCCACACTACAAATATCAATACAGCTATACATACATTTAGGTCTAACTAAAGGTTCAATTTTATAACTTCCTATATATAACAACAAAGAAAACAACTGCATGTGCTGATTTAGACTACAAACATATATTCACCTAGAAATTTCAACACTTTAAACTAAAACGCAGCCCTCATTTGGAACACCTTAAAAAAGTCTCTAATATAGAATAATACTTGTATCTGATTTATTTATTTGGATAAATGAGAAGAAAAAAAACGTTAAAAACTACATATCTGATTGACCTTGTATACATTCCTTTTTTTTTACCAGAATGGGTCTTCATATATATCACGAAGATTTATTTACAAATAGAAGAAAAAATGTTATAATTAAAACTTACTATATATTATTATTATTATAATTTATTTTTACGTGCTCACAAG
The DNA here is from genome assembly GCF_963169125.1 of Humulus lupulus. Classification (NCBI taxonomy): domain Eukaryota; kingdom Viridiplantae; phylum Streptophyta; class Magnoliopsida; order Rosales; family Cannabaceae; genus Humulus; species Humulus lupulus. Next base: position 74,805,774 of record NC_084800.1, read on the forward strand.
TTTTATCCAAAGAATGTGTCTAAAACTATATTAATATGATCGATAATTTACGATTAATATTAAAAAAAATGTGGTTGAATATTTTTTTTTTTTTTGCTAATAATTATCAATCTTTTTGTGATCAATGGAAATCTATATGCAACTATTTCGAAAGAATTATATTTATCAATATGTACGCCAACACTACACATCTTATCATCAGACTACATATTTTTGCGATTTAATGCGGATGAATATATTGACTGCCTTTCTTTTCTTTTTTCTTTTTATTTATTTTTTAAATATTGACTGTCTTTCAAAAATAAATAAATAACAAGGAAGTACTGTGATAAATTGGTTATTAGAGGACTTTTCATGTAGGTAACGTATGATTTTATTAGCACATCTCTCTTTTATTGCAAACATGATTAATTTATTCACGATCATCATTTTCTTTTTGTAGAAGGAAATAATATAATAGTACTCAGAAATAGTATATTAATTTGTCTGAGAAACTAAACTTTTATTGTACATATGAGTTTAATATATCATTTCTTTTAACAAGCACATACAATTTTTTTTAAAATTAAAAAAAAAACAAAGAGAAAATCTTCATATTTCTTCTTTTCAATAATATTTTTTTATCCGTTAGACAGACCAAAAGAATAGTAATAATAAATGAAAAAACAACTATCCATCCAATTTCGTTATTCAAGCCCTAATTAGTATATTAAGCAAATAATTTTACGAAATGCTTTCCATATAATCTTCTGGATGCTAATGAATAATCCATATTCAAGAGTCAATTCAGCCATTTTGAAATATTTCAATGATAAATCATATAATGGAAAAAATAAAAATCAAGGTTTGCAATATAATATATATATATATATATATGTTGCTGAAATTTTAATTCAAGTCAGAGATGCCGTCAGTCCAGTCTGGCCAGGTTTTTTTATTTTTTTAATAAATATGTTTGTGAGATTGTTAATATGCTGAGCACAATAGTTGATGTACCACGAAATTAGTTTGATTATATAGATATAATAATTGAAATTAATATTGTGGAATGTTTAGCATAGGTCATGAAATTGCATTTTTGTAATTTAAATTGTGTTGTCAATCTCATCTCTTTGACATTTTAGCTGGTCTATCTCCTAGCCGTTTATTTGGAATTTGAATTTTGGAGATGAAAAAAGATGAATTGCAAAGAATTTTACTTTTTTTTTTTTGGATTCAAACAAAAAATGATAAAATATTTTTTTAGAAAATTTGAGAGTTAAATTTAGTGTTTCTTTATAAAAGAATTAAAAAGTTATGTTTTGAAATTTTAGAAAATTATTTTTATTAGATTTTCCAAACAAAAGACTTGGAGTTTTGTACGCCATTTTATTTTTTCTAGTCTAACAAAAGATCAAGTTTGCTGATTTCCAGTACTTCTAATTTTTAAGTTTTACTGTCTAAATTTTCAAAAAAAATCTCTCTCATAATGGTCACTTTATTTATAATACAATTCATCAATTGATTTAGCATGTCTTTAGCTAAACAATAAATTTATTTAGATGTATAACATCTCTCACTCTAATTAGGAATTTTTTTCATATTTACGGGTTCTTTAAGATTGTTTTACAAAAAACTATTTATGATTTTTGCACCCCGAAACTATGACATATACATTATTGTAATCCCTAATTTTTTCAAGCCGTTAAAAATTACTCCCGAACTATTAACAGTACTATAAAGTGGGACTTCTGTAAGTTTTATCTTATGTGGCTAACAGATTGCTGACATGACTATTTGATCACTAACTTGTTATTGCCACATCAATGTCATGTGTATAATTTAAAATTAAAAAAAAATATATTTCTTAAAAAAAATTATTCTTTCTTTTTAATTCTTAATAGATTATTTTTTTTTTATTAAAGAAAATTTTCAAATATTAAAAAAAATAAAACTAAAACTCATCTATCTCTTTTTTGTTTGGAAAAATTAAATTATTTATTTTTAATAATAATGAATTAATAAAGTTTAAATTAGATCAGTTTAAGTTTTGTCAAAAAATAAATAAAACAGTTTCAATTTTTTTTTAATAATTGAAAATTTTATTTAATTAATCTTTTAAGAAATTATTAAAAAATAATCTTTTAAGAATTGAAAAGGAATTTTTCTTTTGCATTTTAGAATTATTTTTAATTTCAACGTTTTATAAGAATATATGTAAAAAAATCATAGAATAAGTTGTTTTGAAAAAAAGCCATATTTTTGTATACTTAATTTCCTCTTATTATATCATTCTTCAATTCAATCTTCGTTGACAGTCTATTTTGAGAAAAATAAAAAAAAATTGTAGTTCTTGCTGTCTAATATAATTTGTTCGAACGATAGTAAAAGAAATAAAGAAAAGAAAATCACTAAAGTAAATGAGATTTATGTATTGAACTACAATGTTATTCGTGTATACATATACGTAGGGATGTTCACCTTAACTTAAAGTAGGTTTTATTTACAAAAATAACTATCCTAAAAGTAATACTCAGAACAAAAATAATTATAAAAATCACATAATCAATTTATAAATAATTCTCTTTAAATATACCCAATATTTTTATATAAAACTTAGAAAAAAAAACCACTCAACCTTTTAAGTTTTCAAGTTAGGTACAAGATGTTAAGCTCATCTCAGAATTATATTAATGTTCCTGCAAGTCTTTCTTCCACTCTTAACAAACCTAATGTTATATGAAAAGACCATCCAGGAAAGATTTTTTTTAATATATATTTATATAATCAAAGCAGACTGCTCAACTCTTAACCTTGAAAAATGGTAGAACTCGGGCTTAACATATATTTCATTAAAGGGCAAAAATAAAAATTAGGATGACCAGAGACATGTTAGGGGTTTCTCTTTCTGGCATGTACCAATACTCTCTAAAACTATCTCCTGCAGCTGCTTCTCAATATCTTTTACTGATCCACATGCATCTATTATCTGCATTTATGCCAACAAACAAATAAATTAATAACAAGAGAGGAAAACAAAAGCAATTCAAAATCACCCAGAAAATATATTGTCCTAAAATGCAACTTTAGTTTTTGAATATTATAGCAAAAGCTCAATTGGATTTGTAGTCTCAGTTCGAAAATCTACAGAAGCGAGAGCCTGACAATGAGACTCCAAAAACAAAACACACACACCCATACATATAGATTAAAGTCCTATACTAACAAGAAAAGTTGCATTAGCCCTTGAAGTGGTATACATTGACTTTTAAAGTTGCATTATGCTTTATTACTTGTCACCAAACGAAACACAAAATTACCTTCCAAGAAGCATCATGGAGAGCCTGGTAACATTGCCTAACTTTCTTCTGAAACTCCAGCTGTTCATACCTCTCTCCTCCATATCCTCCTCTTTCTGCGGCTTTCTGAGAACCACAATGTAATGTTGCAGTTCAGCACAAAGTTTAGACCAAAAAAAGAAAAGATACAGATGCCTTTTCACCGTGTGAGAAACTGCAATTAAAGATCTTCCGGGAGGTTTAAAACTTAAAATAAGGCAGATTGAACATCAGGCGGAGCTTTGTATCTAGATTGTGTAAATGGTCCAAAACCATGTATCATTCATCCTTAAAAAGTTATAACCTCAAAATTGGCAGTAACCAAAATTGGTACATTCATGAATTTACATACTAGCCTGAAAATTATATAACTTAATTACCTCTGGTGGTATATCAAGATATACTACAAGATCTGGAGCCAATAACCCTTTTTCTGGAGCCTACAAAGATGATCTGGTTTGTTAGAAATTAAATACAAACAATTGTTTATAAAAACAACTAAGCATATCTTCACCTTACACCACTCAAAATCTAGTCCTTTGGCAGAAGAGAAAGCCACCCCAGAATAAGAATACCGGTCAACAATGATGGTGGTTCCAGATTTCAGTTTACTTTCCATCAAGGATCTGCAAAGAACAGGAATTTTTCAAAAATCCCACGTTTGCTTCTGTCATACAACATGGTTTTAATGAAAAGTCCAACATTTATCACAACAGCAATGATAGGAAGCATTATAATCTGAATATATTTTTTTAATTTCACAAACCAAATATTCAACAAATAGTTTACTATTTCACCACTAGCCATCCATCTGGACTGTCATTACCCTCTGAATAAATCTGAAAGATGAGAGCAGTGCCATGACTTTTGTTAAATCAACATATCATCCATCACCACATTAAACCAGTTACAGATATGAACTCAGCCAATTTTTGTTTCAAGAACCAATAAATAATACAAAAGGCTAAATAAACAGAAAAAAAAAATTATTCTTTATCTAAATCAACCATAAAGCAATAATGAATTCCAATGCATATAAAAAATTTAGAATGACATAGCTAACCTCTTCTCCCAACGGTTGGCACTGAAAAGAAGATGTATAGCATGATCATCAAGTTGAGATTCATTGGAAAGATAGGATGATATCATTTGCCCCACACTTGTTGTTCTGTCTGGGAATCGCCATAATTCAGCTGAATGCCCCAATCCTTCCAAGTACTTGTGTAGACTACTAGATTGTGTTGTTTTTCCACAGCGATCTAAGCCTTCTAGAACAATCAATGCACCTCTTGAGCCACTGCTGCCAGTTGACTTAAAGCCAGGGATATTTGCCATTTGAATAGACCTAATAAAGCCCTTTGAAGGATACTTCAATTGTATATTCAATGACCTTGTTACAGCTACTGTCCCAAAATTCCTACACAACAAAAGCACTCAAATTGTGGAACTCACCAAGAGCAAATTGGGTATGAGAAAACAAAGACACACATATAAAACTGGCACACCTATTTGATTTATCCAATTAATGATTTAAAAAAAAAAAAATCAATTTTGCTACTTGAGTTGGATTTCTGTTTACTTGACACTCAAATATATCTAATAAAACTCTTTATGCAAAGGGATACTAACTGTAGATGCAAATATGCCAAGGCCTTTATACTGCTAGTCTGCTATTGTACCAAAATTCCTACACAATAGAAACATTAAATTATAGTATCCATCCAGAGCAAAAACTTTCGATAACAGTTGTAATTGGGCATTTAAGAAAGGGGAATAAACATGGCCTATAAATTTAAGGGCTCATTTTTGTTTGATGATTCAAAGTGTGTAAAGAACAATAAATCATTTCACTTTTCTGAATTCTATGTGCTATTTTCTCCATCCCTCCATTTTTTTAGGATTCACTACCATATCTGAGAACTTATGCACATAAATATACATTTTTTAAGACAAAAAATATGAAATAGAATATATGAAACATGGAAAAAGATTAATAATCTTACAAAGCCTTAGAAACAGTCAGATGTGAAGCAATGACCATTAATCTTCCAAACCTATTAAATGAGAAAAAAGAAAATAAACACAAACATTAAGGCCCAAATCAATAGGAAAAATAAAAAATTGGAGCCCAAACTAGGTAAGCAAACTACAACTTTAATTTAACTATAGACAAACCAAAAGCTATTCACAAATAGTTTTCTCATTTAGATGGAGTTTTTGGTTTGAGTAAAGTGAAAGCAAATAAATAAATAAAGCAAACATAAAAATTCAACTAAGACTGTTCCTGTATTAGAGCCATTCAGCTATTTACTGACAATTACTGGATTGAATTCCCAAAGCTGATATACTATAAAGTTATAATAAAAAGGCCAAAAAAATTTGAAAATGTATTAATTGGACAAATAAAAAAAGGGGGGAAGTGGGTATGGATGATCCTTTATCAAGGAAAAAATAAATAAATAAACCCACCCTGGAGTGTGGTGGCAGGCGATGGCAAGGGAAAGCGGCCAAACATGCAGTGGCAAGTGGAAACTGTCAAGGGTGTTTTGAAATGTCAACTTGAAGTGCAATTAGATTCAATAACATTAGCTACAAAATAATCCTTAATTCTCACAAAAATGAGAACGCTTAACCTTGAAAGAAAAGAAAAAAAATAACAACATATACCAAAATCAAATAATTTTCTTTCAAAAAAGCCTAAGATTTGGAGCTTTCTTTAGGATAATAAATCCGGTTAGACATTTTATCGAACAGTATACAAGCACAGCCACTTGAATTTTTGCCTACTTAAATTTGATGTCACAACCTATTTATCATTTTCTTTTTTTTCCTGAATCTATTTCTTGCAATGACCATATAACTATATCCAATAACAAAATTAGCATTATACATAGGAATTATGATAAAAAAATTTCATGGATTAGCATTAGAGTATTAAGACCAAATACTAGCTTTAGCAGTTAGCTTGGTAAGATTTATTCAGAAATGTTCACTAAAAAAAATTCAACCAATCAAACCAAAGACAATTATCAATAGCAATAAAAAACACTAAAAAAACAAAAAATTCAAATAATATGCAGATTTTTTGTTCCTTACTTCTCTCCCATAAATGGGCATCCAAACTTGGTACGGATGCCTCCTACCAATCAAGCTCTACCTAGCTAATCCTAAACTTGCATATGATTAATTTTCTTAATAGTTTATGCATATTTACAAGAATCAACAGAGCGAACAAGAAATAGGCAATGAAGAAGAATGATTAAAGCAAACAACATAAACCTGGATCTAAGTGGCCGGATGGACGAGCAACAAGCGGATAGACGATTAACGAACGGCGGACGAAGATGGAGAGACGGTGCAACGACGGAGACAGAGACAGTACGGCGACGGCGACGGAGAGATCGAGAGTGGGGAGAGCAGCTAGAGGGTATATATTTTAAAAACAAAATAAATAAATAACTAAGAACTCTTAATTTTAAAAAATTTATAAAGACGCCACATCTAAAAAACTAATTCTAATCCACATTTTATTATCAAAAAATTTAAATAAGGCACTAACTTTTTTAAAAAAATATTATGAACATCCTCTTTTTTTTTTCCTAACATTTACATTCAATGGTAACAATTAAGGACATAGTCCATCACACGTTGGACACATAATAGGGGTGCAAAGAACAATTATAGATCTCTCAAAACGGATTGACCAACATAGGTATACAAGCTTCAAAAACTCCTAAAAAAAACAGTAGAGACTCTCCAACCAAAAGCCTATTGATTTTCAAGCAAAGACTTGGAGTGGGATAATATTTATTTACTTTTATTGGAGTTTTGACAAATTATGCCAATAAAAAATTCATCAAAGGATTCCTGGTGAAAAAAACATTATTATTGACACTAAGATAAAAGTTAGATAGAAAAAAAAAACATACCAAGAAGAAAAAAGTAATTTACAATACAACTTCATACAAAGTACAATAACAAAATAACACAAAAAATTGACCAAATGGAAGATGCAAACACATTATCCATCTCTATCGCCAACCACTGTTGATCCTCCAGGGACAACATGTATCTTCACCATTACCCTCTGCCTATTCGTCTCTTATGATTGGTTCATCATTGCCTTCTTTTTTGGGTGACTTAAGCTCAATAAGAGTTGTGTTTATGTTGGTGTTTGGGGTAATGTTCGTGGTGGTGTTTGGGGTAGTATTTGTGGTATCAAGCACTTCACCTAATTGGGTGGAAGTTGGGGTAAAAAATTTATCCATCATTCCTATACATGTAAAAAAAATGCAAGTAATTATCAACTATAATTTACCACATACAACATATAAAAACAACTCACTAAGCAATATCATAATGAAACCAACCTTGATTAAAAAGAAAATAATAGCTAAGCAAAACATTTATGATACCAGTCAACAACCTTGTTATACGTGGCTTTGTTATATCTGAAAGGACAGAAAACTTTCTGATAGACCAGATCAACTATTTGTTGCAAGTTTAGAGCATACTTGTATAGATCTACCTCTTACATCTGGTTTCCAGCCCATACACTTAAGGCTTTGAATTTAAAATAGAATACTAATAGTCTAATACCCATTCTAATAAATAAAAAAACTGAGCAAGCATAATTAAAACAATTCTAATCAAACAAAAACAACATATATATATGTGTTTTTATATTTTGCTCAAGAGGGAAGGAAACTTACAGATATCTTTGAGGCTGAGTAGCCGAAGAGAAAAGTTGCAGTTAAAATTCAAGATGATTCAGATAAAATTTCAATAGAAGAAATAAGCAACATCAAAATCCATTAAAAAAATAAAATATGTATATATATGTATATATCTCATAGCATATCTAGTATTCATATTAAGAAAAAATACCCGCAACGCATGAAAAAAGAGAAAAAAATCACAAAATCAGAAGTTAGTTACTAAAATACAATTAGAACAACTAACAAAATAATAGCAGTAACTAAGTAACATAAACCCATGACTAAATATATATACACATCTAAAAGACATAATCTATAACAATAGAAGAAAAAGAAATCACAGACCAGATGCACTATTCATATATTTTATAAAACTATGCATAAAACAATATGAATCTACTTTCTTTAGTTTAAGTAAAGTTGTAATATAACAAAGATAACTTTCAAGTATAATTTAAGCCTCAAAAGTTGCAGATAGTGCTAATCATAAGTTATCAGAAACCAGAAGATATGTTTCGGTAAAGTAAATTTATTTAATTATGTTTTTTGGTTTGTCATGACCAGGCTAAATTTTGATTATGTGAAGAGAACAACAAATAAAGTGGAAAACATGGAAAAACCTGTATAGAGCTTGAATGCAGTTGGGAGAGCTCTCTGTTTAATAACCCACCAGATCTCTTATTTATTAAGGTTGTAGAGTCCCGGATCAATTATGATTGGTTTTCCTCTCTTGTTCCTGCCATTGCCAAGCAAAAAATTGTTCTGATAAGTCTCTCAACCTAAATCACAACATAACATATATAAAAAGGAAAAAACAAAATCAAAAGACAAAACATTAGCATGAAAAGAAGCCTTACAGTTTCCAACCTAATCGGCTCGAGTGCTGTATGAAATTGAGATCTCTACTGGGCAACTCTGAAAATGCATGGATCAGATCTGAAAACAACCACATTTTCCTTTTAATGGATTGAGAAAAGACAGTATAGTAACAAAAATGAAAACTTTGTTTCAATGCGACAAATGATCGAACACAAAAAAAGGTGCAGAAATGCTAAGATGGACAATAGTTCAAAACCAGAAACATTGAAACAAAGTTGTGTCATGTAACTCTCATTTTCTCTCATAAAAAATAGTCTTAAGTTCTATAATAGATACAGAAAAAAGGAACAATACCTAATAAATGTGATGAATCTTACAAACTCACTACACATCAACTGCCACTTCCAAGACAAGACAACAACCTTTCCCCTCTTTCTGCCTAATTTAAAACAGAGATGCATTAGGTAAACCCACCAAGAAAACGAATGAACTAAAATACTTTATAAGCAGAAAAATAAAAAAATGATCTATCTATCTATATATATATATCAGCGAAATGGCCTCAAGAAATTGTAACACCCCAATTTGCTAATAAGGTTTAGGACCTTGATTAGCGTGCCTGGAGGGCAATAAGTGAATTAACATGTTAATATATGAATTTGAATGAATATGTGATTAGAATGCATGTTTAGGTGGTATAAATATGCATGCGGGCCCCGTTTGTATGTTAGGGGTAAATTGGTAATCTTAGCCCGTAGAGGGCATAAATGTAATACTTGTGTAATATTATTTGTACCACGTGTGAGTGGTGATATTATTGTGATGCACATGCCGAGACGGTCCTAGGGAGCTAATTAGTTTAAAAGTCACAATAGGATTAGATACCCAGCTCGGGAGGAGCCTAGGGGTATTTTGGGGATCTTATAATATGAGTTTGTGAGCTAATGGTTAATGGTGATTGAGTAACTTGGGTGACCATTAGTAACCATTAAGGGTAACAAGTCTAGATGAGGAAATGGCAGAATTGTAAGAAAGATGAAATATCAAAAAGGCCTTGAGGTTTAGTTAGGAAAGGATTTTTATGGAGGGGTAAGATGGTCATTTGGCAAAGGTTAGATAGCTTCAGCTGAAGGAAAGGGTGAATCACGTTCAACACTTAGTCACAATTGAGTTTATGCTGAAATTTGAAGAAAAAGCTAGAAGAAAAGAGGAGAAGAAGAAGAAAGCTGAATTTAAAACCTAGGAGGAGAATCAAGATGTTTGAGGCAACCAAAATCAAGTTTAGGCTAAGATTGTTCAGAGGTAAGAGTTATGCTCTGTTTTTGGTTTAAATTTAAGTTTGATTTTTAGAGATTAAGTGTGGGAATTTAAAGAAAATTATGGCTGGTTTGCATGGAATTCAGTTTGGATAATCAAGGGGGAAAGAGGCTTGAAGCTGAGATTGAAGAGAATTCAAGCTGAATTCTTGATTGAGGTAAGAATTTTTAACATGTTTGAATTTTGTATTTGAAGTGGTTTAAGATTTTAGAAGCATGGTTTATATTTTTCAAGCTCTGGTTTAAGTTTTGGAAGCTATGGTTTAAGTTTCTAAAATCTGAAACTCAAGTGTGGATTTTGGGTGTAATTGCGTAATTGAGCTTGTTGTTGATGTTTATAGGTTGATAAATGGTTTATTTGGGGTTTTAAATTGATTTTGGGGTTTAGGTATGTGTTTGGGTTGAATTGGATGTGTTTTGGCTCAGGGAAAATGCAGAGGAAAACCCAAAATTCTGGGTTCGCGAAGGGGCATCGTGGCCTTGTTCTTCGGCGCCGCAGCGCGAGGCTACATTAGGGCTGGGGGACTCTTTGACTTGCTGGGCGCCGTTGTAATGCCCCGGATTCCGTATTATGGTTAATGGCTGGATTAGTAGGCCGGGAGGACCATAACTGTTTAATTATGACATTAAATGTGTTTATGCATGTTTATGAGAATTATATTATAATATGATGTTAGATGCATGCATGTGAGTCCACATTTGTTTACAGGGGTGTTTTGGTAATTTGGCCCGTTGACGGTATAATTGAATATTTGTTTGCGTGCTTATGATATATTGTGAGACCACATTATAATGTGGATTGGTTCGAGTATTTCGACATGAGACGATCTCTAAGCATGATTTAGCGGTTTGGTCATAACAGGTTTGAGCTCGGGGCTCGGGGTGAGTCTCGGGGTGATATTAATGGTTATAGCGTTACCGGGGATTTTAGGGTAACGGGATATGAATTATAGGTGTTTGAGGATATTGAGAATAGCGAGAATTGGAAAGCGTTAATTATGATTAACGGGTTAAGCGGAAAGTACCAATTTTACCCTTGAAGTGGTTTTAGAGGCTTTAGTTGGATCAAGGGTATTTTGGTCATTTAAGGGTGGATATATATGATTTAAGAGGCTGTTGGCTGTAGAAAGTTGTAGACTAAAACAGAACAAAAACAGAGACTTGCTTCCTCTTCCTTCCCGTGCATCACCTTTCTCCTTTTCCTTCATTGGAGTTTTGAGTTCTAAGTGGGGATTCAACTAGGGAATTCAAAGGGCTGAAGTTGTGGACCTGGTCTAGCTATAAAGGAAGGTTCAAAACAGGTTTCAAGGTGAGTTTAAGTCACTTATTTCAGGTTATGCTCTGTTTTTATCTTTAAATTCTCAGCCTTTGATTCTTGATGGAAGTATGGATTTAAAGGGGTTTTTGTGTTAGTTTGATTGGGATTTGATGAGGGTGAGCTATGGGTGTTATTTGGGGGTTTAATTTATGTTTGGAGGAGGATTAAAGATGGTTTGAAGGACTGGTTTAAGAGGAAAGAACACAGGGGAAAAACTGGGTTTGTATGAGGGCGTATTGCTGGTCTGGGCTGGGCGCCGCGGCGCAGCAGGGGTGCGCCACGGCCCTTGGCGTCTGGCAGAGGGAGAGCCCTCTCTGTTTGAGGGCGCGCCGCGGCGCAGCAGGGGAGGGCCGCGACCCTTAAGGTTAATTTTGCCAAAAACATGTTTTTAGCTTGGGGATTCAAACCTTAGGCCTCGGGGTTGAACCTAGTACCTGGTTGAGTTATGTTTGATGTCCCGGAGGCTAGATCTTGGTTTGGGAACCCTCAGTTAACATTTTTATTGATGAATCCTATATTTTGGTTATGACCAGGTGACCGTCAAGGAATTTAAAGGTTGATCGTTCTCAAGGGTCGTTCATATAATAATTCTCACTCGAACCAGAGGTAAGAAAACAGTGTATGAATATAGTTGCACCCTGTATAGATATATGACATGCATGGTTTGATATTGAGGCATGTTGGTTGTTATATGTGGACGTGGATTGCATATTAAATGCTAGTGAACGCTGATTACCTGTTTATGACACTGACTAGTCAGGGACCGACCCTAAGGTCGAAGAACTTATAAGCGCTTGCTTGGTCTACGACCAGATGTCTATAGCCAAGGTATATGACCCCGGTGACCGTTAGTCACGTGGCTAAGGGACGTTGTCCATAGCTTCGACTCTAGAGTCGTGAGGAAGGTTATGTTGGTGACTAATCACCTCGCACCTGTCCTGATCAAATTTATGAAAGAACCACTCGTCAGTTGAGCCCTGGTGACCCTATCGTCACATGGCTGGAAGAGGTTGTACTCATTATTGTGACTTTCGGCTATTGTCACCTATTTGTTTGGACTGATAGTCCTGAATGGTTATTATGATCGTTGTTGATATTATATCATGCTTTATTGTGTTTTCTTGCTGGGCCTTGGCTCATGGGTGCTTTGTGGTGCAGGTAAAGGAAAGGAGAAGCTTTACCAACCCTGAGTGGAGAGCTTGGGCGACGTTGTGTACATACAGGGCCGCTTGACCGCCACGGTCAAGGAGTTCTCAGAGGGACTAGGGGTTTACCCTATTTTTGCCGCTTAAGCCGGCGGGGACTGTAAATTTGAAACAAAAGCGACTCTTTTGTATTACGAACTACTTGTAAACATTTTGAAAGGCTCATGAGCAGTTTATTTACTTAATGAAATATATCATTTCCTTTTTACTGGTTTTTCACCTTAACCTGATAATAGCACTTAGATCACGTTTTTAACTAAAGGACTCGGGTAGCGAGTCAAATTTCCGGTTCACTGTTCACCGTAACTGTTCTGGGGTAACCAGGGCGTTACAGCCGTGGCCCTCAAGGGTTGCGCCGCGACACTAGGCTATTTTCAGGACAGGGAAATTTTGCATTTTTGGGCATTTGTCCCGAGGGCTCGGGGGATGTTCCGTTACATTGTTTTGGGGAATGGAGGTCTCTAGAGTACGGGATTGGTTAGTATTAAAGGGTATTTAATGTTGGGGTTTTATGCCCTAATTAAAACTCAAATTCTTTGTAATCTCATTTTATTATCAATAAAAGAATAGAAATCATTTTTTGACTTGGTCAATCACTTTGCTCACATGTTTTATTTTTATGATTATTTGTTTAATATAAACTTCTATTAAATCCCGAGCATATAATTAATCTTATTTATAGTGACGTAATCACAGTGGAATATAAATATGATTATATGTTCAAAATAAGTTAGTCCTAAGATTAGTCAGTGCACCGGATTTACACTGACTTGCCAATCTACGATATGATCTACTTACACATTACAGTGTTATGTTCTTTCCAGAACATTAGCAAAGTAGATAAGATCGGATGTATATGTTACATCGGACAGGACCGATATTGACAATTGATAAGATAAGTAAACATGCCGTTATTATCTATTCTAGTCATATCATATAGTTGACCATAGGTCAATTCAATCTCAATTATGAGTGGTTAGTATTCTAACTGATTGTATTATTTGATTTCTTTGACTTGTTCGTTACCAGCTTACCCTACGGACTAGCCCATACTTACATCTTGGGAACTCGGTAGTATAATTGAGTGGGAGTGTTAATCATAGATATGAACATCTATAGCTTCTGATGAAGAAGTGAAACGATGGTTTCCTTTTAGTTTGGTTCAAGGTGATAAATGATAGAGATCTCATTTCAGTAATTAAATTAGTTTACTGAAATATCATTTACAAGGAACTAAGTGTTTTAAGGATAAAATACAATGAGGGGTAAAATGGTATTTTAGTCCTATCTCATTGTAGACTGTCTATAGAGGATTGAGTGACAATTATGGTTGTAACAATGGATAATTAATAGCATATCTATATTTGTTATAGAGCGTTCTATGAATTCAAGAGTGCAATTCCAAGTCTATAGTGGAGTCACGAGGAATTAATAAGTTAGTAAATTTATTTGTTAGATTTATGATAACTTATTGGAGCTTGATTTCATAGGCCCATGGTCCCCATTGTACCTTGGATAAAATCATCTAGATAGTCTCAATTAATTGATTTAATCATCAATTAGAATTATCAAAGTTGACCAGGTCAATTTTGGATAGTTTCACAGAGTTGTGTAATTTTGAGAAGAAAAGAGAAATTATGGCAGATTTATTAATTAAGATAAATTGGTATCTAAATTAATAAATAAGTTTAGATCAAGGTTCAAATTATAAATAATTAATTTGATAAATGATTTAAATAATTATTTAATTAATTAAATCAATAGAAAATAATACAGACCTTGATTTTAAGTCCAATTGACTTATAATCAAATGGGAAATTTAACGGGCCTATAGCCCATGATAATTTCGACCTAGGGCTTCAAAATGGCTGTTATTTTATTGATTTTTTAATTAAATTAAATAGCCTAATTGAGTCTATAAAATGAGTGCTTATAGAGAAGTCAAAACATAAGTTTGATAAGTCACAAGTCAGATTTTCTGATAGTTTGATATTTTCTCTAAACACAAGTCCTTTTCTAAGCCACTTTGTTATTTTCTCTTCTTCTCTCTATATCTATCTCATGTGTTGAGAATTGCCCACACTAGTCTAGGTGGTTCTAAGGATACATTGGAAGATTGTGAAGAAAATAGAAGATCGGTTCAGTTTCTTGATAATACTCTGCGACAGAAAGGATACAAGAGTTAGAGAAACTGAAGGAATGACTCTTAATTCCGCTACGTATACTATAAGTATTATATTATTTGTTTCTCTTTGAATTCAATTTTAGAAACATGTTTTAGGCTATCTTGTATTAATTTGTTTAATATTAGATATACATGAAAATAAATAAAGATCTTGTATAAGCTTAATCCAACATTTTATATGTGTTGTGACTAGGTTTTCGGAGAAGCTCGGGGTAGAGGACCGTGCTCGTGACCTTGGTGCATTGGAAAGCTCGAGACACAGGTAAAAAAACTGTAGTACCCGTAGGCAGGGCGTGGGCCCATAGTGTTGTTGCAGGGCACGGCCCTAGACTATATTACATGTTAGGGTGTAGCCTTGATTGAATTATTATATGCTTGAATGTTGTTTGAGTTATACTTTATATGGTTATAGTAGAACGAACGGCAAAGGAGCCGGGAACGGCGAGGGGCCGAGAACAGCAGTGGGGCCGGGAATAACACTTAGCACATGGAGTGCTTATAGTTAGGGTGGGACCCAAATAGATACATGGGATATCCTTACGGTAAGAACCGAGATCCCAGGCTTTGGTAACGCTTCTGGGACGGCATGGCCGTACCTGTTTAGTCTGATGGAATATCTGTTTTATTTGTGGATTGTCTGATATGTTGGTTATATAATATGCATATGTTATGTGCTGTGTGAGTTTTCTTGCTAGGTTTCGGCTCACGGGTGCTCTATGTTGCAGGTAAGGGCAAGGAAAAAGTCAACCAGCCATGAGTACGGAGAGCGTGGGGCGGCGCGTACATGTTTGGCCTACCCGACTGCTTTGGTTGGGGGCATTTTGAGAAATGGCTATAGTAAACTATGTTTTTGATAATTAGTCATCTATAAACCTATTTTGAGTTGTAAATACTTTATAAACTTTATTTTGGGATTCCAAATGTTAGACACTTGGAATTTTAAATGAAATAGAGTACTTTCAAAGATTACAGCCTTGACTTTTTGTTAAATCACACTTCTGTTCTAAAATCATCGTTTAGTAAGTTGATTGCACATTTTAAACTTACTTAGTAACGGTTCTAAGGTAGTAGGGCGTTACAGAAATGTTCTTGATCTATCTAGCATATACAACATTATTGTTCTTGCTACTCAAGAAATGGCCTCATATAATATAAAAAAAGAAAGAAATAGAAACTCCTTACTAGAAAATTGCTACACGAAGAATTAAATAAATCCTAACAATTAGCAAATCACTCACATTACAAGTTATCATTTACCAGAAGAAGAGTTGATGATATTCAGCACAACAACTATATATGTATATATATAGTAGGAGAGGAAAACGTTCAGCACAACAACTATATATGTATATATTAATATGTATATAGCAGGAGAGGAAAACGTTCAACACAACAACTATATATCTATATTAATATATATATATATATAGCAGGAGAGGAAAACGAACAGCAGGAGCAGGAGCAGGAGAGGAAAATGAATTGCTTGCTTCACATATATGTATATATGTGTATATATATATGTATATATAATATAACTTAACACTTACCAAGAGAACTTGAGAGACAGCAGACACAGAGGGGAGGAGTACAACATGATTTTGTATGACTGGAATGGAAGAGATGAACTTTGAAGATTGAAGAACAGAGAAAGAGGGAGAGTAGCCGTTCTGTTGTTCAGTGAGTGTGTGTGCCTTCGAAAAATGAAATGAAATTTAGGGTTAGGGATACACGTTTAGGTTGGGCTGGGTTGGCCCAAAGAAGTTGATGCCCGTGGCCCGAGCCGTACATGCTCGGCCTGTTCCCATGTATACCGATTGGGCTTCGGCCTGGTAAGAATCGACCCATTTTGGCTCAATTCGGTGTGGGTTGGGTTGGGTTGTCGGCCCACTACCATTTATGTGCAGCCCTACCCCTACATAATACCAACTTCAAACAAAACAAAACAAAGTATAGCTTCTATTTCTACAACATGAGCTCAAAGCATTTTTTTAAGTAACTATAATTTAACATTGCTATAGTAACTAAAGCATGAAGATTCAGTGGACTACTACAAAATATGATATTCTTACAATAACTATATATAATGTTGTATTTTTGTAAAACAAGAAAATATTTTTGTATAATTTTTTTTAATAAAGCATGTAGTTCTTTTAAATGAAAGCCCTAAACCTGATCCGTGTATGCCAAGAGCTGGCCTGAACTAAAACTAAAGAAGTGCCTAAAGCAATAGAGACGTGTAAGAAAATGAGAATCAAAGTAGAAAAATGAAGCTCATTATCTTTGAGTGAGCTCAGGCAATCTTACTTATAGACTAGTAAATGACAGAGTACAGCTCATACGGTTACAAGAGTATTGTCAAAAAATTTAAAATACAGTTTGAATAACAAGAAAAAGGAGGTATTTGTAAGGAAGTAATTTGGTTGCCACGACATGTGTTGTTAATGGTTTTTTTTTCATTTAATAGAAACAGTGTATTTATATCAACTGCCACGACATTTTAACTCTATTAACAAATTACAAATTTTATCATTAATTTTTATATTTATAGACAAATATATATGTGATATTCATGAATTTATTTGAATTTCTATTGATATCAAAAATTTCTCCAACATTTCCATAAAGTTATAGCATCAATACTTCCATTGTCATCGTCTCAAATTGGTATTTGGAAAAAGTTGCAGCAAGATAGTTTAGACTAAGTTCATTAGAGAATGATTCTGAGTCAGTTAAGTTAGTTACCCTAGCTTAGTCAGTACTTTAGTCTTGTATAAATACTCTTGTAATTAGTTCTAGAATGATTACTCAGGCAATTCACTTTGAAAGCAGTTAAGTTTTTTTTTTTTACTATTGCAACTGTTAGATCACACTATTTCCTCTTGCAGAAGTGAATTTGGTTTAAAATATGTATGGTGTTCAATTCAAAATAATAACAACTCATTTTTTATCTGTATTGTAGGTGAGAATCATGGTGCTGCACAAGCTTTCTAGCTGCTTGTTTCTTCTCAAATTTCATTATGCATTCCCAATTGTGTTGCATTAATTCTCAGCATATCTTCTACACTAATCCACAAGAAATAATTTAATGAATGATATAAAACAACCATGAAACAGAAAAGAATGGCCACCTCTTGTTTGAATAATATATGAACACAAATACAAATAAGAAGGAAAATCTCTCAAAGTATGCTGAACTATCACAATTCTTTTTTTCTTTTTTTATACATGAAGCGAATGAGTTGTTGACTAGTAATGCTGCTGATTACTCTCCCACCAAAATGAGCTCTCACTAAGCACTGGGGACAAATGTGCCAACATATCCAATCCCTGCAATGAAGAAGGCGAAAGCTTGGAGGAAGAGGAATATGAAGTAGCCATTGTTGCCGAATGAAAGATCGTAGCAGCCAACGAAGAAGAGGTAGGCTCCAACACTCAGCTCAAGTATGTGAATTCTGCTTACAATGACAACAACATGAGAACATGTAAGCTATTTTGAAATTTGAAATGGTTTACATGCTATTCAACTTCTTATGGAGCATATGACAGTACTACTAAGAACTCCTTTTTAGTTGAAAAACATACACTTTTTTTTATGTTCAAATGAAGTACTGTAAATGGAATTCTGATGCACCAAAGCTTACCTTTCTCCGATCTTAAATCGAGGTTTCTTAAAGGCTTTTACAGATGCTTTGGTCTTGAGAGCATCGCCCAATTTGTCTGTGACAATCCATTCATTTACTCTCCCAGCCTCTAACAAACCAATGAAAGTCGCCTTAGTCCGGTGCAAGGACATGACATTCTCAAAGAGGATCCAGAATATCAGAAGGTGGAATGATCTGTACAAGAATGAAGCAGAATTAGACATGAACAAGTGAGATTCAAGTACTGAAGTGAAAGCAGGTGTATAAGGGAGAAGGAAGATACCTTGGAGTTCCAACTGCATTGAGGAGAGTAATGATAGAAGGAATGTACACTGAACCCCACTTGGGGACTACAACTTCAGGGGCTAAAACAGTAGCAGGCAAAACGATGCAGTAAAAGACGAATGTGACAACATGAGCTACAATCTTCCGAACAAAGAAAAAGCTGTAGAGCACATGAAACTTCTTCATTGGGGTAACTTTCTGCAATGATTATGTTTCAAGATTTGCATCAGTAACAAGCAAAAATATTGAATAATTCTTCATATTAGGCAAAGAAACGAAAGAGATAAGGAAGAAATAGTACCTTATTTCTTAATATCTCCATGCCCATCTTCTTGAAAAGATTAGCAGGGCCACAAGACCATCTGTGCTGCTGATACCGGTAAGCCTTAAAGGTACTTGGTAGTTCACTTTTCACCTGAATTGTAATAGAGAATTAACAAATGTTACATGCTTTCTAAGCAATGTCACACTAGTTTCTTTCATTGCTTTGAATTGACACAAGGAAAGGTACATCATTATAGCATCAAAACCACAAGAGTTGTTAATAATTATCATCTTGGCCATGTTCTGTTAACACATTTTATATGCCATTTACCTTGAGGTCAGAAAGATAGACAAACTTCCAGCCTCTGAGACTAGCCCGGACAGCCAAATCCATGTCCTCCACTGTTGTCCGGTCCTTCCATCCTCCGGCCTCGTTGAGTGCTGAGAGTCTCCATACACCAGCAGTGCCTGCTCAAACATTGTTTTGTGCATTGAGATTTTGGCTCAATATATAAAAATTTATGACACCAATATTGGAAAATCCTATATAGATTTTTGTTTACCATTGAAACCAAAGAAGGCATATGCTGTAGACCCCACTTCTTGCTCCACTGTGAAATGGTAATCTAGTGACATCTCTTGCATCCTTGTCATCAAGCATTCGTCCGAATTCACTGCAGCCCCAGAAAACCAGACCATCAAACATTATATTTCACCAAAATCCATTATAATGCTCTTTATGGTAGTAATAGCAGTCATCAAGTTAGAGTAGTTGAGTTCAGAAAGAGACCTATCAATACTACTATTAAGCATCAATATCTTTGTTCGTTTGCCTTTAGACATCAATGATTTCACCATCATGAAAACTAGGAGCTTAAACTCTACTTTGCCTAATTCAATAAGTCACTTCTGATTGACACAAGTACTTTTGGTAAAAAAATAATCATATATTTATTAAAAAAAAACAAATTGTAGCATATACTTTTTAGTTACATATTATCACTAAACTAGCTTCATAAAAAAGATGAAGAATTGGAAATGGACAAAACAAAACGATAATATAGTAATATTTTGTTGTTCTGCAATCTGAATAAGACCACATAAAGTCACAAACTACAAGTTTTTAACTTTTATTGTGTTATTGGAATCAATATATGACAAAAGAAAAAGAAAAGGTAATTTAGTATAATATTATTACAACGTTTTCACCTAACGATTTAGCATATTGATTGTTCTATTTGCACGCCTTATTTACATTGAGCAAGTGGTCACAACTCACAAACCATGTGAAAAAAATTGAACGATATGACATACAATAATTAGAAACGTGACAAAGAGTGAAACAATTTATGTTATAATTTTTTTTTTTTTTGAAAAAAGTAAAGCATCTTTGAGGATACTTTCTAGTACCAGAATGAAGCAAAAAAAGTAACAAAGAGAATGTCACCGACACAAGTGAGAAAGTCCAAAAGCAAGTAATAAAGAGTTTAATTAATGACATTTATTGATTATGAGAAATTTTTTTTTTACCAAATTTCCATCGAGCTTGGACAAGAGCAACCTCAGGGTTGTGGAGCAAGAAGGGTACAGTGCGCCAGAGATAGTCGGGCTCAGGTTGGAAGTCAGCATCAAATATGGCTACATAGTCACACTGTTTCACATAGCTATGTTTCATTCCTTCTTTCAGAGCTCCTGCTTTGTACCCATTTCTATTGTCCCTTATCTCATATTTTATGTTTATTCCTTTGCTTGCCCATCTTTGGCATTCTAACTCCACCAAACTCTGTTTTTTTTAAAATAAATAAATAAATAATAAAAATCCACATCAACCCACATCAGAAATTTGAAAATAGACCCAAAAAAAGAGAAACCCAGATCAGACATTGAATAATTGTTTACATAAGTAACCATCAAAAAATTGAACTTTTTGCTTAGAGTTGGTAACATACTAACATATATCCAAATGAGTTTTCTAAGGAATAGTCCTTATGTGTGGACGGTTAAGTTTTTAACATATAAATATATTTGGGTTGTCAATAGTTTGACTACTAGATTTTGACCCGGATAAAAAAGACAAAAAATTCTATAGAAGGCAAGTGAAAGAAACTTCTTTGTACCAAAAACCAGAGAGTGACATATCAACCCACTTTTAAGGAAGATGGTTCAAACTTCAAACGCCATAAAGGGGCATTAATATAATAAATTTATGATAGAACTATTTAAGTTGGGATGAAAGATTTTAACCTTAATGGTTTGGTCAGTTGAATCATCAAGAACTTGAACTATGATCCTATCAGAAGGCCACGAAAGACCACATGCAGCTCCAATAGAAAGTTGATAAACCTGTTCGAAATCAGCACAGTCGATTATTACAAATAAATATTTACACAAAGTGGCTGATCTTAGAAGAAGAAGAAGAAGAAGAAAGTACCTCTCTTTCGTTGTACATTGGGATTTGAACAAGAACCATGGGATAAGCAGAGTTCCCAAGCTCAACATCATCTCTAATGGGCTCCCATTTGTAACGCTTCTCAGGCTTTCTTTTAAAAAGCTTAACAAACGAAATAACGACACCCATATAAACCTTCTCAATGAAAAGCATCACAGACATGGCCAAGCAAACGAAAACCAAAAGTCTCAACGTGGGCACGATCAAAGGCATCTTGGCTTGCTCCCAAACCAGAGATATCTGCCCTGTGAGGTCGTTTCGAGCGCTTTGAAACGCATCAGGAATGATCGTCGTCGATGAAAGTTGCTCCATTTTTCTGGTTTATGGCTCCACACAGACACTGAGAAACGAAGCTCACTACACTTGTATATATACGTGTGTGTACTGAGTTTGCTGAAAGAACACGGCTTTGTTCGATTGAAATATCAGTTGGGTTTGGATTTTTTTGGCTTGTGGATTACGTTAAAGGTGAATGAGAAAGTTCTGGAGTGGTCTGTGATGAGTTTGATGATAAAAAAGATAGACCCACGTACTGGCTTTTTATGATCACAATGAACAATGAGAAGTGGAAAAAAACTTAGTTTAGACTTTCACTCCAAACTAACTAACAGAGTAGAAAAACTACAAACCAAGGCACTTGATGATGAATATTTCTCCAGATTTTCTTGTGCTTTTAGTATCTAGATCTCCCTCTATAGCCTATATATATATAATATAAGATAATATAGGTGTCTCTGTATATGATTTCTTTTCTGTCTCCCTGCTCTTTTTTCTGAACTAGAACAGAGCAGTGGACGAAAAGCAGAGAACTCCTTTCACTTGATGGCTACGAGAAAATGAGGTTCATATGTGTTTATATATATATATGTACATGTATATACTGACTGACGCGTAAATAAAATAATGAAATGTATAAAAATAAATAAAGAAAATTGGTCAAAACTGGACAAAGACAGCCGAACCAAAAACCATTGAAAGTAGAGACCGTTTCCGGCAGCGTTTGAGTTACAACTCCTTGAAATGGAAGACCAGAGGTTTCTCTGCCACCTTCTGTTTTTCTAATTATTAATGATTAATGTTAATTAATCATCCTAATTAGTTCATTAGTTAATTACTTCCATTGCTTTATTCTTCTTTTAAGTTCTCTTATTATTAATTGAAAAGTGTGTACTTGATTATTGCATGTATAGTTTTATATGAAAGTTAAGCTAGCATTTTCCAAGTGGAATTCTCCATAAAGAAACTATTGATTTAAGATTGACTTTAGTTGAATAATTACAATTAATACTTGTATATTTGGTGCTGCTAGTAATACCAAATTGATATAACATTGCTAATGGTTTTATGGAATTTACTAATTGATGTTTATTGATCTGTACTTTCTTAAAAATATATACTGATGTTATGCAGCAATATATATAAATATTTATAAGGAGTTTTGGCAAAATAAACTATTATTTTTTAAAGATATTCCGTAGTTTTAATAATTATTTGTAAAATATTCTTTCATAACTTAGATAGTAGGACTCGGTCGAAAATTTTAGATAACTAGTAAAAAAAATTTAGACAACTTATCAATTTTAAATAAAGACCCGTTTGTAAAAATTATAAAAAAATAAACTAGAATGCAAAATCACTAAAAAAAAAAAAAAAAAGTCACGTTTACCAATTTCTCATATTTATATTGAATTAACAATAACAAGACTAAACAATTGATATGATTTAGTTTTACATTTAATCTTAAATTAAGTTTTTTTTAATTATAATTAGCAAAAATGGTGGATGAGGATGGGATAATTATAAAATTGTTGAAACTTGTTAGCTGGTTAGTTGGTCTCACTGATACTATATGTCCAAATGTACACGTAATATACTGATTGGACTGATGATATTGGTTAACTATGAGAGCTAAACTTGAACCTATTACCCATTAATAATGCCTTTTAGATTTTTTTTCTTTCTAAATAATTAAAAATAATATATTCCCAAGTTATTCAGGTATAAATAATGTAGGATTAAGCTAGTTAAAAAGTGACATAAATAAATAAAAAATATTATAGATCAGGAAGATTATTCTACTGTGAGTCACTACTCCCTTCACCAACATATGAGAATTATTAATTTGGATATTTTTTATTTCTCAAAGTATATTCTTCATAATTGTCCATATTGTACATATGAATTAAACTTTGTTGGATGCCAACAAAGGAGCATGTGTCTTTGCAGACAGTCCAAGCAAATTGGACATTCATGAGCGTTGTTCTTTACTCTTCCATATATATATATATATAATAAATATATGTGTGTGATTAGCTGTTTACTGTTCATTGGTGGCAAATGATTTTAACTTATCACATAATTTTGCATAAAAGAAGTACATAGAAAATTTCTTACTAAGTGATCCCTTTTTATATACAAGAACATTATTCTTTAAAAGTAGAAGTGTGAATATATATAAGTATAGAATTGGTAAGTGTATGATGCCTAACATCAGAAGGAGGTGACATAATGTTATTGGTGCAATCTAATATCGATTCTTACACATTTGAATTTAATAAATATTATGTGACATCGCTAACTAAAGTGCTACCTCATATGTTGTTGGACACCTTAAACTGTCAAACAACAATACTCATATAAATATAATAAAAGCATTTTGTGTAAAACATATACAAAATCTATACATTTAATAAATTTTGTTTCTCATTCTAGGGATTAAGGTTATTATTCATTATATCATATAGTTAACTTCATAATATTTTTGTCCATATAAATATATAAAGTTATCGGATATAGTAAATTAAATTTGGTAAAAAACAATAATATACCTCTTCGATCGGGTTGAAATACATGGACGTCTATTAATTCTCTAAACTCTGGACAAAGTGAAAAAATAATATAAATTTATATAAAATTAAATCTCTCTTTTTATGATGCTGACTGGAATATATTGATAGCGATAGATTAGTAACGTGAAAGTCAAGTAATTAAAAAAAATTATAATCTCCGATTTTCTCTTCTTGTTTTTTTTTTCTTTCTTATTTATATATTTTGTTATTAATTTGATATATAACTACAGAGGATATACACATGCATAAATAAAGACGAGAGTTGTTTAATTTATCATCTTTAATATTGAGCTTAATTAACTATGTTAATTAACATTGAGCTTATGAGAGTTATAAACATTACGTACTTAAATGTAGAATTTGAGAGGAAACATTTAAAGTGATTGAATTATTAGAGTAATTTTAATTTGAGTCTAGAAAAATTCCTATCATTATCTAATTATTGAATGCTCTATTGACCTTCTAAAGGGCAATATTGCAAGATTTAAACATTGGTTGGGACCAAATCTAATAGAAATCCATTGAAATCATCATCAAAATAATCATCAGTGAGCCATATATATTGTGACAACAATGACACAGTAAGGGCAAGGTCTCAGAAATTCCAATTAATATATATATATAAATCAATAAATAAAAATAATCGAATTTTTTTCCTTGCATAATCAAATAATAATTGTCAATTGTCACACCCTTTTGTCAAAGTAATTATTAATGTTTCTTTTGACTATGTTTGTAAACTTCAAAACCTTACATTTATATAAAACCCTGTTAGGTGACTTAAATTTTATTTATTTTATATATTAAAAAAAAGGCCACATGTCACATGTGGCGACAACATGGGTACAGCCAGCTGTATCAACATAATATATAGTATTTGATCACCAAATCAAGGCATCACACATCATTATATATATCATTTCTACGTAAAAAGTGTTTTAGACCACAATTTTTTTTTTTTACGATTTTTTATTTTTTTGGATTAACTTTAACGAAATATTTTATATATAACACAATATATTTATATTAAACATGGTTTAAACTTAAATAGAATTAAAAAAATTAAAAAAAATAATATTTTTGAGATATTTTACAATAATAATTATTTAAAAAAAATAAAATCATAAGTTTTATAACTTAAATAAAATTTAATTAAACTTAAACTTCACCTATTAGAATAATATCTTATTAAATATATAATATAATATAATCTACTAAACATATACTATAATATAAAAAATAAAAAAACTAACAACAAACTTAAGTTTAAAATCTATGTATAATATTAATAATTTATTAAACATATAATATATAACATCTTGTTGTCATTGTCAAATTCAAAAATTTGAACAAACATAAATTTATACAAAAATAAATAAATAAACTAATTAAAATATGATATTTTTAAGATATTTTATGATTTAAATGATTAAATTATATTATTTAAAAATAATAAAGTCATACATATAATTTTTTTATCTTATAAATTTGTGTGATAGTTTATTTTTATGAAGTAATTGGAGCTTTTTTTCTTAATTAGAAACTAAAAATAGTTGATGCTACTACTCTATACTATGACTCTTTCTATTCTTATTTTATTATATTATTAATTAATTTTTAAATATTATTGTAATTTATATATATGTCATGTAGCCATGTAAATATATATATCTATGTCAATGTTTTGTTATGATGTCATATATGTAGAAATTATTGATATAAATATTTATATATACTATAAAACTGTAATTCATTCTATTATATATTTTAGAAAAAAAGTAAACTGATTTTTATTAAGATTATAGACAATGTTTTGTCATAATTTTTTTTAATATATTTATGTCATACATTATATTAAACATATTTTAATTATTTTTATGATATTTTTTGTTTATTTATTTAAATTTTATATGATAATTAAACATATTTATAACTTTAAAATTAAACAAATATATATTGTTTCTACCTAGTGAATATCTCTTATATATAATAAGTGTGTAGATAACGAAAATTATTGATTTTAATGGTTTTTTATTTTTTTAATGTTAACTTTAACAGAATATTCTTATATTTAACAAAATATTTTTATATTTAATGATAGTTTGTAAACACTTAAACTTAAATAAAATTAAATAAATAATTAAAAAAATTAAAAAAAAATATTTTTGAGACATTTTACAATGATAATTATTTAAAAATAATAGATAATTAAACAAATTAAAATATGATATTTTTAAGACATTTTACAATGATAATTATTTTAAAGTAATAAATAATTAAACAAATTAAAATATGATATTTTTGAGATATTTTACAATGATAATTATTTAAAAATAATAAAATCATACGTTTTATAATTTAAATAAAATTTAATTAAACTTAAACTTAAATTCACTTATTAGAATAATATCATATTAAACATATACTATAATTTACTGTGAATTAGCAACAAATTTTTTAAAATTTAAATTTAAAATCCACGTATAATATTTAATATTACATTAAATATATAATATCTTGTTGTCACTTCCAAATTCAACAAACATAAACTTTAAAAAATAAATAAATTATTTAATTAAAATAGAATATTCATTTTAAAATTTATATGACATTAATATAAATTTAATAAAAATAATTAATAAATTCTATAAATAAAACTAAATAAATATGCTTGCACGTTGTTTGTATCTAGTATATATATATATATTATATAATAAAACCTGAGATATTTGGAGAATGTCTCAAGTATATACACTAAATCTAATTACACCAGTATCTTCGCGGAGGTTGCGATATATAAAGGTAAAACTTGATTAGTCTACTATATATAAAAATTAGAATCAACTAAAACGGTAGGACAAGACCACAGCTGCTCTATGGATACAATATAATGATATATTATTAATTAGTTATTTATTTTTAAAATTAGCAACACCTTGGATGTGTTGGTACTTCGTATTATATACCTTGTATAGTATTATATTAGATTATATTATATAACATATTTCTATATAGTACTATATTTGATATTAATTTGTATTAAAATGTTATACAATTATATGTAAATATAAGTCAATATTAAACATAACACTATATAAAAATATACTATAAAACATAATTTATTATAATACAATACAATACACATGAACCCACAAAATGATAAATATAGCTTATACAAAATCTTCGTTATTTTTTCTCTAAATTACAGTTTTCACAATGTATATTAATTAATTTCAAATTATGAAAATACCTAATGTTTATAACTTGTATATGTATAAATTATTGGATACTAATTGTGTTTAACCATTATCTATAGGTATTTTGAGTATTATTATCTCAATTAGTGTCTTAAAATGACCTCTTCTTCTGCCTTTAAGCACCTATATGGTCTCTTTCTTTGGCCTTTAAGCTATATAAAAAAATATATCTTATTTTCTAGGCATATAGATCTCGACCACACACGTTTTTATGAGTACACATGTTTGGCATGCCATTTTATTTAAGTCCAAAAGAAGTGTACGTCTTTAATAATATAAGTTCAAACAAGGGCTATTGTTTGTTCAAAGCAAAAATGAACAAAGGGGCCAAGGGGTCCATGCATGCATAGATTCATTACATTGTTTATAAAACTAGCTTTACATACATAAAGATTGTTGGTGTGGCATATAGAATAATGATAAAATGATTAATCAATATAAAAAAAGAAAAAGAAAAAAAAAGCATCATTTAGGGTGGCATACTTGGTTATGATACATATATATATATATGCTTTATTTTAGTTGTACGAATAAGTTTAAACGTTTGTTATGAGATATGAAAGCTTAATTAAATACAACCATGCATTATTGCGCAGGTGTTTGTTACACGAATATAAATTAATAATATTCAAAAGCCTTTTTTTGATCACTTTAGAAAAACCATTTATTGCTTTGTCCTTATTGAAATACATATAGGATCGTGGTGTAATTAAGTTAATTTTTGACGCCAATTGTTTTCTGATTTCTTGGAGCTCGATGAAACCTAGTCAGTAGTCACTAAATTTTGAGAGAAGAAAGATAATGTTTAATAAATTTATCCCAAAAAGCTATTAGTATCTCATAATCATAAGAATTATATGGTAAGAGACTAGTTGTACATTAATTAAACTACGTGGCCGTTGTATATGGCTGATCAAATTGAGAAACTATTCTAATAACCCAAAGTTTTAGAGTTAATATATTGATCTTTGGAAGAAAGTGGAGATATAATATATGGATGATATATGGATCCAGAGGACGATCGATCCCTAGTAATTGCTTTCTTATGGAATGATGACTTGTATATAAATTCAGGGCACAATTTATTAATGGCATAGATTTATTATGTGGGGGAACCGAAGAAGATATAAAAATAACTATTTATGGAAATGAGATCCTCCATCCAAATTACATTTTGAAAATAATTAAGAGAATTATAATATTTAAAGAATGGTAATTAACATAACTAGGGACAAATCTGTCTGTTTCAATATAACCCTGTTTCATGATGGCATAAGTTGTAGTTTGAAAATAATTGAATAATTAGATGTTCTTATAACAAAAAAGTAATCATAACTTGTAGTTTCTCTAGCTCCAGTTTCTTCAAACATACTGGAATTTTTTTTGTGGAAATATACAAGAAGTTGGTATGTGGAGAGAGTGATACTAATTACATCATCACATTGTATTAGAAAACTCATAAGAATAATCAACATTACTATTAATTATTACATGCAATGGAAGAATAAACTAATTAATTAAGGTTAATGATGGTGTGTGTGGATATGGGAGTGAGGTAAAGTGTCTATGTCTAAGGTCAAAAAATGGCTTGGTTTAGATTGTTCATTTGGGGAGAAAAACTTTTTAAAAAAGGAAAGATGAAATGATTGTGGAATTATCAGAATGTGACGTTTCTTAATTTATTTTAGGGTTCAGAAGTCATGGCTGATGGCACATCATTTTTAGGTCATTAGTATTGTAGACCAACCTAAGTTAAGCTAATTAAGCTAGCTAATCCATACTACTCTTTCTCATCATCACCAACCATTTAGTACTATTACTAACCCACGTACCAATCTAATTATGATGTCACCCAATATATCTCTATATATTTATTAATTAATTTATATATACTTTCAACTTATTTCGAATAACCATGTATGGCCCAAATTATAGGTGATAATCATTTATTAACAAGAAACTATTATTAACTAATTATGATTAAATAAGTTTTCAAATAATAATTGGAACGCGATTATTAATAATGATTATGAAGCATCGAAACCTATGGCCCTATATATGGTACGAGTTAATTTATTAATTTGTTGTTGAAGTATTTAATTTATTATGCGTTAGCTGTGTTTTTTTCATTTATATTACATTTATAACACGTGCAAATGCGACTTTTTTTCAATATAATTTTATAGTAGTGCATTGGTAATTTTTGGATTTTCTATTTTGTTTTGACCACCGACATAAATTTATTTTTAGAAACATGCTACTGTCTTCTTAAGCCTGTCGGTCACTATATATATATATATATATATATATATATATTTAGGAGAATTCTCCTATAGGAGTTTCACTTTAAATCCTACCAGTAGGACTCTCAGTATTCTCGATCCGTAAACAGTTTTCGGCGTGATTTTTTTTATGACCGTGTATATTGTAGCTATTTAGAACATCCTGTAAATTTTCAAAATATTCTGAATAGTTTACTGTACCGAAAACTAAGTTCAAACATGTTGTTGCACGTGTGACTAATTTTTTTTATGCACGTGGAAAACAATATGTTTGAACCTAGTTTTCGGTACTGTAAACTATTCGGAATTTTCTGAAAATTTGCAGGATGCTCTAAATAGTTACAATATACACGGTCATAAAAAATCATGCCAAAAACTATTCACGGGTCGAGAAATACTGAGAGCCCCACCGGTAGGGCTTAAAGTGAATCCCCTATAGAAGAATTGTCCTATATATTTATATATACTAAATGCAATCAATGTGCAATGCACATTTATTTAATTCTATTTAAAAAAAAATATTAAATGTTATTGACTGTCTTTTTCGATATCAACTTAATAAATAAAAACTTAAAGAAATGCAGTAAAGAGCAAGAGACTTTACGCAGTTTAGGTTATAAAACATTCTTAGTCCACGACGCTTTAATATTAGTGTTCTTGAAGCTTGAGATAACCAACTTCAATGGAGGTTTCTCAGGCAGTGTATATATTGCTCTCAGTACAAAAAGAGGGATCAAAAGTCCAAAAGCCCAAAAGTACTTTACAATGAAAGCCCTAGGCCTATTTATAGGGGTTGGGGACAATTAATTCTGTTAATGTGGGTTTATTACAAATATTCCCAATCATTTGAGAGTTTAATGCTAATTAACACTTTCAGATGCACTAATTAAGGTGGTGGGCCCAGAGGGATCGCACGAGGCCCAATTCACAGGTTGCAACCCACTACTTTACACGAGACACGCCCCTGTCACTATCAGAACCCAGCTGCACATTTCCCATGTCAGGCGGCGCATTGGTACATGTCAATTGTCGAGTGTATAGGCTTGACACCACTACTCGAGGCACAAAAAGTTGTCAGATGGCCGCTTGCGGCACAAAGCTGCTGCGATTGACATCTGGTGTTCCCTCCAAGTCCCAAGGACAAACTCCTAGACCTGGAGGACTAACTGACCAAGAAGATGGGAGGACCATAACGGATGTCCTCGGGACGTGGCCTAACTTGAAGACATCCATGCCTAGAAATAGATCATAATGCGTTGGGAGGAGTCTACGCTCCGAGGACCTCTAGGCGAGCTCCACAAGAATTCATTAGCTCACAATGGGCCTAATTACTTCTCTAATGTCTACCACGTGTCCAATGATGAAATCATGAACAACATTTTCCCCCCAAGTCTTCATTTGTCCTCGGACAATGGAGACTTAGTTTGAGAGGAGTAATTTCAAAGGTCTTTGGGGGGTGACGCTTTGGCTCTTCATGACGCCACACTCCAAAAAGGTAATGCCACGTGTTGAATCCCCATTATTGGGTCCATCAATCGGTGCAATTAATGATGAGTCTTTTCCATGCCCAAGATGTCCAATACGTATCCAAAGTGTCCTTTTGCCCAGTGTAATGCCCTGGTTAGCCAAGACAGTTACACTGTGTATTTTAAATAGTGCTTGTAATGACCCAAATTTACTAATAAGGCCTAAGGGCCTTGATTAGTGTGCCGGGAGGGCATAACTGGATTATATGTGATTTAATAATTAAAATCATGTTATATGATTATTTGAACATCTGTGATGCATGATTATGTGTATTAGTATACATGTAGGCCCTGATTAGGTTAGAATGGCATATTCGTAATTTTGGCCCGTTGAGGGCATAACTGTATATATATGTGATAAATTGTTGAGACCACATTATTATGTGGATATATTTGTAATTTGCGACTCGAGGCGATCCTAGTGAGCGGTTTAGTGGAAAAGTCACGGCAGGGATTTATACCTGGCTCGGGGCGAGCCTGGGGGTATTTCTGGGAATTTAGGAAATATATTGGAGTTTATTTTGATATTGAGGAATATAATTGGTGATTAGTTAGGTGTCGGGAAGTAAGCGGTAAATATTAGAGACATTCGAGGAATTAGCGGGAATTAGGTGTAATGACTAAAATGCCCTTAAGATGTTTAAAAGCTTAGTTATAAGTGGGAGGGCAATATGGTCTTTTGGTGTTTAGAATCAGATAAGGGCTGTTTTGGCTTTATTGCCTTAGTGGATTATGTAGAAAATTGTAGAAGTATGAAGAAAAGAAAGAAAAGAAAAGAAAATAAGGAAGAAGGAGATAGAAGTTCTCTCTCATGGTTTGGGATTCCCTCTTCAATTCTTGAGGTCTCTTGGAGCTAAAACTCAGAGGAGCTTTAAGCTAAGACTTTGCACTTGGGATTTTGATCAAGTTTAGGAATTCAACAAGGGTTATGCATCCAATTAAGGTAAGGTTTTGAGGTTATAACTCAGTTTCTGGTTCTTAGTGTTGATATGGATTTTTAAGCTGAGTTTTGGTGGGAATTCTAGGGAATTGAGGCTGAAGTTTTGAGGAGAGAAGGCTAAGGAGGTGTGGAAGGCAACCTGGGTTGAGCTCATCCATCAAAGTTAAGAAACACTAGCTTTAGGCTTTGTGATTTTTGTTGTTTTGCTGAGTTTTTGAGCTCTAAGTTCAGCCATGGTGAATTTTGTGTTTTGAGGTGCATGTGCTTGAATTTCTTATGGTTGGGTCATTTGGGGTGAGTTGGAGATGTTGGGAGGCTTGTTTTGAAGTTTGGTAGAGGTTTGGCTGAGTTTTGGAGGGTTTTGGCTCGAGGAAGTTCGAAGGGGAAAAAACCTAAGTATTGTCTGGCTGTGACTAGCACTGTAGCGCTAGCTTTAGGGCGCTACATCGCTAGGCTTGGGTGTCTGGGAGCCTGGTGGCTCTGTTTGTAGTGTTGTAGCACCCACTTTAGGGCGATGTAGCACTACCCTGTTCCCAGAAAGGGATTTTTGGGTTATCTCTTAGGGTTTTTGCCCGGGGGCTCGGGGTTTGGTTCCACCACCCCGTTTGGTGGAATTAGGGCTTCCCGAGGGCTCGGGATTGGTCCCGAGGCTAGGTTTTTGAATTGAAGTTTGGAGTTGGTTCTAACTTGTGACCATGACTAGGTGTACGCTAGGGCTCGAACGGGATCGTGCTTGAGGGTTGAATTGAGCAAAGCTATCGGAATCTTAATGTAAGAAAACTGCACCCGATTATGTGTTTGTGATGGTACTAAGAGCTCCCCATATTTGTATGATGTCATAGATGGTGTTATGCCATGGGACATGTGATAAACGGCCTAAGGGTGCCGTAAATAATACTTGTGCACAGGGCACGGCTCGGCCACTAGTAGCTAAGGACAGCTTAACATTCACTGAGCTCGGTTTAAGCGGCCGAAGTCAGTGGGATAAATAGACGGTGCGGCCTAAGGGCGTTAACCCTGGCTATCATATGTGAATTGAGTATTGATATGAAATGATGTACTTGGTATGCTGAATACTTGAATAACGTGAATGTTTGGACTATTGAGTACATGTTTATACTGTATGGGTTATCTGGTTGTTTGCTTGATGATTATGCTCTGTTATTGTGTTTTCTTGCTGGGCCTTGGCTCACGGGTGCTACGTGGTGCAGGTAAAGGCAAGGGAAATTTGGACTATTCCTGAGATGGAGAGCTTTGGGGCTGAATGTACATAGTCAGCTGATCGGCCACCTCAGCTGAGGAGTGATACAGGACGTGATAAGCCTAATCGTCTGTTTTAACTTAGAGTGGCTAGAAATTATATTTTATTCCTGTAATTTGTAAACTGTCTTTTAACTTTACTATTTTTAAGATCCCATGTAAGGAGAGTATTTGATTATACGAAATAAAACTTTTGAGGCCAAAATCTTTTAACCCTAGTTCAACTGTAGTTTCAGTAACACGTTTCTAACTAAATGACTTGATTAGCAAGTCTTGCACCTTTATAAACACACAGTGTAGCGGTCTTGGATATCCAGGGTGTTACAGTGCTTAACTCGCTAAAGGAGTCATTAGGCCATAAACGTGCATCTAAGTGTGATTACAAGTCCAGATTTAAAAATTTCGGTTAAAAGAAATAGATGTTTCATTAAAAACATTAAACTGTAAATGGGATCCCATAATAACGTTTACAAAGTTGTTTACTCTAACGCCCTACTACCCAGGGACCGTTACATTGTGCATTTAAAACAATGCTAAACTCGCTAACCAAGTCATTT
The DNA here is from genome assembly GCF_963169125.1 of Humulus lupulus. NCBI lineage: Eukaryota > Viridiplantae > Streptophyta > Magnoliopsida > Rosales > Cannabaceae > Humulus > Humulus lupulus. The sequence continues at coordinate 74,839,962 of NC_084800.1, forward strand.
GGCCATAATTGTGTAACTAAATGTGATTAACGGTATAGGGTTAAAAAAATTGGTTAAAGATACAACGTTTCACTAAAACGTTTATTGTATACATTGGGATCCCAAAATATAATTTAAAAGTAAATTACAACAAAATATTCACAACCATCCGACCTAAGTGGAAAAATAGGGTTTCATCATAGTTCTTATTTAAATTTTCGGCCGTAGTGGTCAAGCAGCCGCATATGTACACATCGTCACCTAAGCTCTCCAACTCAAGGATGGTCCAGCTTTCTTTTGCCTTTACATGCACCACATAGCACCTGTGAGCCGAGGCTCAGTAAAAAAACTCAATATGATTTTGAACAGGTAATAACATGTCACTAAATCATAATAGCATGCCTAGCAATAATAGCCCTATTCATGCATGCACACAAGTCCAAATAAATGATTATGGGGTCCTGCGTCTGAATAGATGACTAATGAGTCAATCTCTGGGGACCTGCTTCTTGAATAGATGACTAATGAGTCTATCTTTGTGTAGATGACTAATGAGTCTGTCTTTGACATGTGACATTTCAGTCACCTAAGCTTATAGCCTTGGATCTATGTAACTAGCCTTTAGACTAGACACGCGCTTTTGTTTTCATCAAACTTAGGGTCGGTCAAGCATTTCATGCTTATGATGACAATGATTATGTCGATTAGATCTAATCTTTTCAGCTTACGTTAAACACGCTAATACATTTCTTGACTCATAAGCCAATGCCATACGACCAGTGCTCAGTATTACTGCCGAACTTGACTAATAAGTCACAACTTCACAGTCAATACTGACACCATTTCCGATTCTCGACTCATAGGTCAGTTCCATTCACAAGTAAGTAATGCAACAAGGCATATATCACATGTCAAATATCCAAATACAGGGCATTCAGCATGCTTACTCAATAATCACTAGCATAATTATGATCATGCACATTTACAAAGACTCAAGCTCTGATCAATCTCATATTCAACATTCATGTCATGCCCTAACCACATGCATCTTATGCATCACATGCATCACATACTGGGTGCAGTTTTCTTACCTTTGGTCCAAGCACAGGTTACCAATAAACGAGCCACAAGAACGATCCAAATTCCAAGCCCCTAGTGATAACCTAGTCACAACCATAATATAAAACCCAGCAAAATGAGTAAATAAATACTTCCAAACCTAACCCAAGCCTTCGAGACGTCGAATCCTACTCATCTGGGTAGTAGGATCGATCCCAGGCCCTTAGAGTTAAGTTCCAACAACTAAAAAACCAAATCTGGGAAAAACTGCCCTTAAGAGCCGCGGCCCCCAAACCCTGAGCCGCGGCCCACCTCCAAACAGAGGTTGAGCCTCTTCTCTGACTGCACCTTGCGCTGCGGCGCACCTACCTTGTGTCGCGGCGCTACCTGCCCATTTGCTAGCCTCCTCCTTCTTCAAGCCTGGGCCGCGACGTCCTAGAATAGGGCCACGACCCAACCACGAACCCAGCTGAAAACCTCATTTTCTCCATTTAAAAACCTTCCAAAAACCTATCCAAACATCTCCAAATCCCAAAATCAAAGTTCCCAAACATCCTAATTATCCAACACCAATAAAACCTAAGCTTCAAATCATCCAAAAACTCATCAAAACATAAAATCCAATCAAAGCTTAAAAACTCAAAAACTTAAAACTTAAAACTCGGATTACCTTTGATTGAGTCGTTTCCCAACTAAATCCTTTGGCTAATATGCTTATAATCTTCCTTAGAATTGCTATGCCTCGATCCTTGCTTGAATCTGAATCCTAAAACTCAAGCTTCCTTCGAAAATGCGATCGGGTGTCAAAAAGGGAACAGGAGAGAGAGAAAACATATTGAACGTTCTTTTTATGATTTTGACAGGTTACTTCAAGCTTAAGTAACCTCAAGCAAATCTTAATGCTCGGGGTCCCGAAAACGCCCCCCGGGGTAAAATAGTAAAAATTCCCAGAATTTCTCCCTGATCTTACTAACTCCCAATTTATCATCAAATATTTATTCCCATTACCCAATATCCCGGTAATGTGCTAAATACCCAAATTACCCATTGACTCACTCCGAGTCAAGTATGGATCCTGTTGTGACTTTCCCACTAGCTTGCTTCCTAGGATCCTCTTGTGCTGAGTAACCCTAGCATAAACAAATAATAATGAAGCACCACACACATACCGCATATATGCCAAATATACCTGAAATGGCCAAAATATGAAAATTGCCCATTTGAATAGAAATGGACCCGTATGCATATTTAATACACTTAAACATGCATATCAAGTCATATTATAATGTTATTCACATAATGATACACACACATATATATATATCATATATTCACATAATTCCATAATTTGCCATCTTGGCCCCTTAATTAAGGCCCTAAGCCTTATTAGGAAATTTGGGTCGTTACAACTATCCATTCCTTACAGAAATTTCATCCTCGAAATTTATATGAACAACCCAGAATATAAATTCCACATATCTGATTCCAGTTTCCAGGTCACTCCCTCGACCTCACTGTTTCTATATCTGTATAATACCTTAACCAAAGGTATAGCTTTGTTCCTCAGAACCTTGTTTTTTCTATCTCATGTATAAACTGGCTAGCTTCTCACAGGATAACTTAGCCTCAATCTCAAGACTCTCATAACTCAACACATGAGTCTCACCTAACCCATGCCCTCAACAATGGAAATATAAAATACATTGCATACAACCGACAGTGCCAAAACTAAGGTCAACCCAAAGGCAACCTGACCGTTCCTATCCAGGATTCAAACGGTCCTTACTAATCTATAGCTCAACTTGCCCTTATTTCCTCACCCCTTTCCATGGTGCTATTCTAAGGAAGACACAGTCTTCCACTTGGAATTCTATATTCCTACATTTCAAATCAATATAACTTTCCCATTTACTCTTAGAAGCGAGCATCCAAGCTCTAATCTTTTCAATAACCTCAATGGTCCCCTGAACTACCTCAGCATCCAACTGACATCTCACCTATCTCATTCTAATGAATGGGTGATATACATTCTCTATCATATAGCATCACCTAAGGTGCCCTTCTAATAATTGGATAACTCTCTCTGATTTACCATCAGTCCGAGGATAATGAATTGTACTAAACTCCAACTGTATATTCATTGCCTTCTGCTACCTTTCCAAAAACTTGGAAGAAATAACAGGGTTCTTATCTGATAAGATAAACCTCGAATTCCATGAAGGCATACTACCTTTCTCACACATACAGGTGTGTATACTGATCAACTGTATTATCCGTCCTTGCTAATAAAAGTGATCTAACTTAAATACTGCTCCATAATGACCGAATCCAATCACGCTGGCCCACTATCCTGGGCAGCCCCACCGCGAAACTCATCGCGATGTTTCCTTAATTCCACTATTGAAAACACAAAGGCTGTAATGGCCTTACTGGTTTCTGATACTCTGTCTTGACCTGCTAACAAGTTAAGAACTTTGCCACGTATTTTTTCATGTCCCTCTCCATCCCAGGCCACCAATATAAAAATTTCAGACTCTGTTACATCTTCATGATGCCTGAATGAAGAGAATAAGAGGGTAATATGAGCTTCATTCAGAATCTCGCATTTGACCCCAATGTCCTTCGGATCCCAAGTCCGATCCTTATACCACAATAAACCCATACCTGACACTGTATAGCACTTAGCTAATCTAGCTAAGACTTTCCCCTCACTCATTCCCATCTGTGGGTCACTTAACTATTTTTCCTTTGATCCTCTCCAACAGAGTAACTCAAACATAATGTTGGTCACCTGGCCCACCAGTAACTCTACTATAGTCCTGGTCATATCCTTAAAATAACATGACGCATAGGCAATCACTTTTCCTTGTCACAGAGGTGTCATAACAACCTACAAATTGGTTATGATCTGTAAGAAGATTAAGAACTCTTCCACAAAGCACAAGTAATATCCTGCCCGTCCAAGGGAACTCCTAACCTCTAAGGCATTCCTTGACCTTGGCAAATCTCCAACCGAGAATATACCACAATACTGTCGATCAGGACAATCACAAATCCAATTCGGATAATCTTTGAATACTATGTTCATCTAATCCATCAAAACAATTTGACATTAATCAAATCCTCAAAAAATAAATCAACACTCCTGGTGCCCATAACTGATACAAACCAGCCCTTTGCATATTCTTCTTCCTGATTTTTGGCTAGTAATAACCAGATCAAAGATCCACCTTGGAGAATACCATCTTACTCAATAAATGAGTCCTTAGTTCTTAGAATTCTACTAAAGCCATTCAATACAGTACTCTAGACCCGATCCTGTCCCTGGCACCAATTACCATTTTATCTCTTTATGCGAAAGTAATCCTGACAATCTCCTGGAAGCACATCCAAAAACTTACAGACTAATCCAGTCTGTCCTGATCCCACTGGCATAACTTAAGTGGTATCCACCACTCTAGCTAGGAGTTTTATGCATCCTCCTGCAATAAATCTCTAGCTCTAAGTACAGATGTCACAAACACAATGCCAACTACTACAAGGGTTTCTCACTCTCAAACCCAAGAGTACTACTATTTCCTTGCAATCTAACATTGCCCCACACTTGGTTAACCAATCTATATCCAGGATCATATCAAAGTCAGTCATTACCAACCCCATCAAGCCAACTGATGAGTCCTTTCCCCACCACAAACTAACTCATCACATCATAACCATGCAATCTGCATAACAAGTCTATGCCTCTCTAGATGCAACAAGCAAAGAACAACATGGCACCAAAACTAGTCAGCACAATACAAAAATCAGAACTAGAAAGCTGACATGCCACCACTGAGGAACCAGCCTCAGTCTCTGAATCTAACTGCACCGGAACAAACACTTGAGTTGGAGTCGAGCTGTCCACCCCCTTTTGCTCATTTGTCCCTTGTCCTGGGCAATCCTTCTTGAAATGCCCAACCATTCCACTTAAGAAACATGCCTTTGCTCGATATTCTCCCAGATGCCGCCTCTTGCATCGAGTGCATTTTGGATTAGTCCTCCAGTTCTTGTTCTTGCTCAATCCAATAAATGGAGGTGTTACTGTCTGGGCTCCGTGCTCTCCAGCGCTCTCCTTTATAATCTCATTTCCTATGATCTCAACAGCAGGAGCCTTCCCTACCACCTGAGCCTAGGTAGAGATTTCATGCACTGGGGCAACTCTAATGCCCTGAGCAATTATGGGATTCAATCCCTGGATAAACCTTTCCTTCAGAGCTACATCCGTGGGTACCATATCGAAAGCAAACTTGGCCAACCCATCGAATCTGTTAACATACTTGGTTACCATTGCATTTCCCTGAATGAGGTTCAGAAACTCATTCTTCTTAGCAGTCTTGACTGCATCACAGTAATATCTTTCATTAAACAACTGTCTAAATTTTTTCTAGTCCATCACAGCTGTATCTCGTGTCTGGGATACTATTTCCCACCATGTCCGGGCATCATCCCATAATATATATATATGTAGCATAGATCACCCTATCGTGATCTACCACCCCATACTGTCGAGGATGGAACTAATCATGTCCATCCATTACTAGGTTCTAAATGGATCTAGGCCTCCCTCAAAGACTGGAGGGTAGTATTCCTGGAATCTTCCACAAAGGAATTTCCATTTGTTCTTAACCCTAGGATGAGCCAATACTAGTGCCACTACTGGCATAACAAAGGAAGATGTGTTCCCTAACAAAGCCTACTGTTGTTTCAAACACCTAATCTCTTTCTCTTGCCTTTACAATCATAATTGCATATATGTAAACACCAGCTGGAAATTCTAAGGGGCAGGAGGAGAACTCAAACCCTGGCTGTAATTCCCAGCCTCAGTATAACCACCAGATCTCATTATTTTCCTTGGATACATACCTGCTGATTGAATCTGCTGTCAATAACTTGACCCATTAAACATGATAAGCATATTCAAAAGCCTTCCCCACGAGAACAATCATACCACACTACATTCACAAACCATTGCAGTGCTAAAAACACGCACATAGCATTTGTTCATCAATTCATAACCCCTGCTCTTCCAACATACACCTCATGCTTTCAACTCCAACATGAAAATATCACATTTATATAGTCACTGAGCAGGTAATCATATAATCAAGAGCTAGGCTCTATCAGAATCTCATGCTCCCTAATCAATATGCAGGTAAAGCATTTACATTCTATTTAAGCAGTTAAGCACATAACTACATAAATAGCTACCATACCCTGAGTGAAGCTTGTCTTTAGTGACGAGTGTACATGCCCAGCTTGTCTACAAGATCCTTTAACCTTGGCTCGCTCTGATACCAAGTTGTAACGCCCTACTACCCAGAGACCGTTACATTGTGCCTTTTAAACAGTGCTAAACTCGTAAACTGAGCCATTTGGCCATAATAGTGTAACTAAATGTGATTAACAGTTTAGGGTTAAAGATACAACATTTCACTAAAATGTTTACTGTATACATTGGGATCCCAAAATATAATTTAAAAGTTAATTACAACAAAAGATTTACAACCAGCCGACCTAAGCGGCAAAATAGGGTTTAACCCTAGTTCCTCTTTAAACCTTCGGTCGTGGCGGTCGAGCAGCCGCATATGTACACATCATCACCTAAGCTCTCCAACTCAAGGATGGTCCAGCTTTCTTTTTCCTTTACTTGCACCATATAGCACCCGTGTGCTGTGGCTCAGCAAGAAAACTCAATATGCTTATGAACAGGTAATAACATGTCACTAAATCATAATAGCATGTCTAGCATTAATAACCATATTCATGCATGCACGCAACTCTAAATAAATGATTATGGGGTCCTGTGTTTGAATAGATGACTAATGAGTCAATCTCTGGGGACCTGCTTCTTGAATAAATGACTAATGAGTCAATCTCTGGGGATATGCTCCCTGAATAGATGACTAATAAGTCTATCTCTGTGAGGGTGACTAATGAGTCACACCCTGTATAAGTGACTAATGAGTCACACTCTGTATAGATGACTAATGAGTTTATCTCTATGTAGATGACTAATGAGTCTATCTTTGTGTAGATGACTAATGAGTCTATCTTTGAGGTCTCATGCCCTCCTAGCCATGTGACATTTCAGTCACCTATGCTTATAGCCTTGGCTCTATGTAACTAGCCTTAAGACTAGACAAGCGCTTTTGTTTTCATCAAACTTAGGGTCGGTCAAGCATTTCATGCTTATGATAATAATTATTATGTCAATTAGATCTAATCTTTTCAGCTTGCGTTAAACACGTTAATACATTTCTTTACTCATAAGCCAATGCCATACGACCAGTGCTCAGTACTACTGCCGAACTTGACTAATAAGTCACATCTTCACAGTCAATACTGCCACCATTGCCGATTCCTGACTCATAAGTCAGTTCCATTCACAAGTAAGCAATGCAACCAGGCATATATCACATGTCAAATATCCAAATACAGGGCGTTCAACATGCTTACTTAATAATCACTAGCATAATTATGATCATGCACATTTACAGAGACTCAAGCTCTGATCAATCTCATATTTAACATTCATGCCATGCCCTAACCACATGTATCTTATGCATCACTTACTGGGTGTAGCTTTCTTACCTTTGGTCCAAGCACAGGTTACTAATAAACAAGCCACAAGCACGATCCTATTTCCAAGCCCCTAGCGATAACCTAGCCACAACCATAATATAAAACCCCATCAAAATGAGTAAATATATACTTTCAGACCCAACCCAAGCCTCCGGGACATTGAATCCTACTCAACTAGGTAGTAGGATCGATCCTAGGCCCTTAGCGTTAAGTTCCCACAACTAAAAACCAAATTTGGGCAAAACTGCCCTTAAGAGCCGCGGTCCCCAAACCTTGAGTCGCGACCTACCTCCTGTAATGACCCAACTATTTCTAAGACCTTGGACCATTAAAATTACTAGACATAGCTACTTTTTTTGGAAAACATACATTATAAATAACATAACTTTATTTAAAACCCAAAATATTATACCAATACAAGATAAGGTAAAAATATAAAATAAAAATGTGATATGGTATGGGATCCCATTGTTTATAAAACAAAAAACATAAACTTTAATTGTTTAAATACTAAATGCGGAAATACATAAAGAAATAAATAAAAAGACTTAAAAACAACGTCATTCTCGATTTTGATCGTCACGCAGTCCATTCAATCCATTCATCCTCAACACACAAGCCAAGCTACCATGAATCTTTCCGCCCTCCATAATCATTTTCCTGCATCAAGCTAAAAATAAAGGAATGAGCCTAATGCTCAGCAAGGAAAATCTACTAACAACATACATCATAAATCATAAACATAAGACTATAAAACATATGACTATAAAAAAAAAAAACATATAGGGCTACAATATTAATGGCCATTAACTCATTAACACATGTGATAAACCATCTAGGTCCTCTGTCTACTAATCGAGGTAGGTTAGATCACATGGTAGTATATGATAACCCATCTAGGTTCTCTGTCTACTAATCGAGGTAGGGTAAATCATAACTCTAAACCATAAAAATGATAAAAATTCTTGGGGCTTGCTATCTAAGTGTAACGACCTCATTTCTTAACATACATATATAGTGTAAAAACAAATTTTAACCTGAATACGACAATACTAAAATTCTGAATTTACAAAAACTTTATTAAACAATACATAAACTAATGTTCATAACTTCAAATCATACAATATCCACAAACTAAATAAAAAATTTATCTTACATACAAATCTTAATACTTTTATAAATAATTTATGTGGCGTTACTACACCTTAATGTAGAATTAGAAATGTATCCAATCGATAAATTGAAAAGCTTTATGTAATTTACAAAGTTCATGAAATACTTTAAAAGCTTTATGTAAATTATAAAGTTCACAAAATACTTTTTATGAAATATAAATATAAAATCAAGTTTCTCGTTTATTTATAAAATAGCATAGCAGAACTCCACTCCCTTCAAGTCAGCCCCATATGTACAGTCATGTTGGCTCCACGTATACTCATCAACAATTTATATTTGGGGCCTATTACCTACAATACAAAACATTATCTAATGAGCTAAGGCTCAGTAAGCAGAATAACTACCTCATATGCATTAAAATAAACGTGCAGCATGTTATGTATTTTCTTTCTTTCACTTTCCTTTCTTTTGGGCCCTAGAGGATGCTACTGCTGGCCTTACATAGGGAATCACATTCCCACCTGAACATAAACATGGTAATAGGGAATTTCTCCCTCATAAACATTCATTATATAGGGAAGTACATCTGCCTCCTTACATTTTTGGGACGTAGGTCTCCCAAGCAGCACCTCTACTCCCAAGCAGCACCTCTACTTTAACCCTTTCCATAACTTGTTTGTGAACATTAAGCGTGCTTATGCATAAGAAATATAACATTCTTCAAAATAACTTATGCATAACAACATGGCAGGATAACATATAAATCATATAAATGCACATAAGACACATAAAAGACTTGTATTGTAGATGAGGATTCTACTTACCTTGCGTCTTGATAAAACAACCGAAATTGTTAGCTTCCTGATAAAAACACAAACTATTAACTTACATAAAATCTACATGATGTAATTTTAGTTTATAGTTGTTGTTATTTTGTTTTTTTTATTGTTTATTTTATGTCCAGACATATGGTCATACTATAATTTTCCATGGCAAGATCCCGGTCTAAAAGTCGTGGTCATGGTCATACGGAAATGTCCAGGTCATAGTATCAGTCCATAATAATAGGGAATAAGGTCATATAATAAAAGTCCAAATAGTCCAAAGTGTGACCATAGTCTATATAAGTTTAGTATTATAACGATACATAAAAAAATAGTTTATATTTCAATTTTTGGCATTGTAAAATATGACAACATGGTAAAATAATCCATATATAAATTTTAGCATTATAACGGCATAGTAAAATAATCTATATATAAATTTTGGCATTATAACGGCATAGTAAAATAATCTATATATAAATTTTGGCATTATAACGGCATAGTAAAATAATCTATATATAAATTTTGGCATTATAACGACATAGTAAAATAATCTATATATAAATTTTGGCATTATAACGACATAGTAAAATAATCTATATATAAATTTTGGCATTATAACGGCATAGTAAAATAATCTATATATATATAATAACTAAATAACTGAAATGAAAGACTCGGGAAAGAGCTTACCTAAAAGGTTTTCGTAGGCTAGCGTTACAGACAGAACTTCGCCTAGATCTTCGAGGTTTAGATCTTTAGAAGGGTGTTAAGAAGATTTTTGGGTAGAGTAAGAGAAAGAAAATGAGGTTTTGTGATTCAAGATGAGTTTTGGAAGGGCTATTTATAGGAAAATTTTGGGTTACTATGCTAATAAAATATTTAAAATATCAAGCATAGTGGAATAATAAAATATTCAAAATATAAGCATGGTGGTTTGCTAAAGTCATCATTGTATCACTACTGCATCATCATGTGGGAACCATGGGGTGGACCCCGCTGTGGGACCCATGTGGACCCCATTGTGGGACTCGCTATGAATAATACCCGGTGAATAGTAAAAAAAAATGAAAATTTCTCGATCTTCTTATATTACCTAGTCCAACATTTTTTACTCACAAACTTTTCTGAAAAAGTTTCTCTAACATCCATAAATTAATTATTATCATGTGTTAGTTACTTCAACAACTTAGAATTGTTAAAATCTCACAATAGAATACACCTATATCCCCAACGATCAAGTCACTATTCACCAACAGTCATAACGACTAGTTTTTGTCCTATAAATATTTGTTCCTTCAACCATTTACTTGCACAACTTCTTCATCTCTTAACCTTCTATATAAAATTCATCATCAAAACATGAATTTCTCTTTATTGTTCATAACTTTAGTGATTGTTTGCTTGTATTTAACATCATTCTATGGGTATTATACTAATGAAATTCCCATGAATATTATAGTTGCGTATTCATTAGTTATTCTTCCACTTTACTTAATAGCTCTAGCATTCGATTAACATTGTAATGCACTGAAAAATATGAATAAAAATATATTGTCTTATCTTTTCATAATTGTTATAATGCATTTGTAGAAAGAAGTGGGAGTTACACTAAGCAAGTCATATGCCCAAGCGACTATAAAAAACATATTCTTGGGGCTTGCTATCTAAGCAAGTCATATGCCCAAGGACTACAAAACATATTTATACATACACATATTATAGCATAAAACCTATCATAACATAAACATATAAACACATAAAATCTATCCTATTTTCCTTACCAAAAAACGAGATATTTGAGAACAAGAACGGAATTGGAACACTCCTAAAAACCAACAGCAAATCCATGAGTATTTCTAAAGAATGAAGATGAAAAGATAACTAAACCATCCAAGTAGAAACCAACCGAAAAGAACCTTAAGTTTCAAGAAACTTAAATACCTAACCAAGAATCATAAACAAGAGTTAGGATTTGAAAAGAAAATAAAAGAAAACTAAAGAACCATAAAGAACTGAGCTTAGGGATAAGAATACCTTGAATGATCTTATGAATTGATCTAAACCTCGATACTGAAATCTCACTATATCTCACTTCCCAAGTGTTTAGAAAAGCTTAGAATGATAAAACTTTTAACCCAAAACCTAAGTGTTTCTTTCTATAGTAACCTTGGCAACTTGGAGGCTCTGAAGACTGCTTGAAGAATGAAGAAAATGGTTGAGTACTAGGTCCTATTTATAGAGTTCAAGGAGTGAAACTAACCCCTTTTAATTTGAATAAATATGAATATAAAATGAAAAACATTTGAATTTTCATTCAACAGACGCCTAGAACTCGGTCAAAATCATTCAAAATCAGGTCTAAGTGGTTAAGGCTATTTTTAAAATTAAAATCACAAACTTTCAAAAATATAAGTTGGCGCCAATATATCGCCTCCCCCCATATTTCTGAGCCTCGTTCGATCGTTCGTGCGAAGTCGACGTGTTTTTCGTATCTTCCGTAGGCGATATATCGGCCCTTATAGCTACGATATATCGGCATACATTGATATATCAAACACGCATTTGCACTTTTCAGCATATTTTGAATTGATTAAACAATTTTGACTAAGTCTAAACGTGATCCTAACAGTTTCTGGAAGGTTCCAGAACTTCTAGATATTTCTTTTCTGTAAACTATTCATAAAAAATACTTAAATCCTTAATAAACATGATTATGATAAGTGTCACATTTTTAATAATTCTATCTAAACCTTAGGTTATAATAAATAATATTTCTAGAACCAACAGTATTAATCAAACCTTATGTTATAATTAATATTCCTAAACTATAGGTTAAACTTATAAAATCCATAAATGTTGCTATGAGTGTCCAACTAAGTCCCGGTTTGAACCAAAATCCACGGAAACTATCATACTACAAACTACTACTAGCTAGCTAAGTAAATATTTTGGGACACTACACCTCCAAACAGAGGTTGAGCCTCTTCTCTGACTGCACCTTGCGCTACGACGCACCTACCTTGTGCCACGACCCTATCTACCCATCAGCTAGTCTCCTCTTTCTTCAAGCCTGGGCCGCGGCGCCCTAGAACAAGCTCGCGACCCAACCACGAACCCAGCTGAAAACGTCATTTTATCCATTTAAAAACCTATCCAAACATCTCCAAATCCTAAAATCAAAGTTCCCAAACATCCTAATTATCCAACACCAATAAAACCCAAGCTTCAAATCATCCAAAAACTTATCAAACATAAAATCCAATCGAAGCTTAAAAACTCAAAAACTTCAAACTTAAAACTCAGATTACCACTGGTTGAGTCGTTTCCCAACTAAATCCTCCGTCTAATAAGCTTGTAATCTTCCTTAGAACCACTATGCCTCGATCCTTGCTTGAATCTGAGTCCTAAAACTCAAGTTTCCTTCAAAAATGTGATCGGGTGTCGAAAAGGGAACATGAGAGAGAGAAAACATACTGAACGTTCTTTTTATGTTTCTGACAGGTTACTTCAAGCTTAAGTAACCTCAAGCAAATCATAATGCTTGGGGTCTCGAAAACGCCATCGGGGAAAATAGTCAAAATTCCCAGAATTTCTCCCTGATCTCACTAACTCCCAATTTATCATCAAATATTTATTCCCATTACCCAATATCCCGGTAATGTGCTAAATACCCAAATTACCCCTTGGCTCACTCCGAGTCAAGTATGGATCCCGTTGTGACTTTCCCACTAGCTTGCTTCCTAGGATCGTCTCGTGCTGAGTAACCCTAGCATAACCAAATAATAATGAAGCACCACACATATACCGCATATATGCCAAATATACCTGAAATGGTCAAAATATGAAAATTTCCCATTTGAACAGAAATGGGCCCGCATGCATATTTAATACACCTAGACATGCATATCAAGTCATATTATAATGTTATTCACATATTCACGTAATGATACACATATATTATATATTCACATAATTTCATAATTTGTCATCCTGGCCCCCTGATTAAGGCCCTAAGCCTTATTAGGAAATTTGGGTCGTTACATTTACAGTTCCAAAAAGGTAATTACAATTCAAAAGTTACAACCTGTCGACCTAAGTGGAAAAAATAGGGTTACACCCTAGTTCCTCTGAGAAACCTTGGCCATAGTGTTCAAGTGGTCGCATATGTACACATCACCACCTAAGCTCTCCAACTCATGGCTAGTCCAGCTTTCCTTTCCCTTTACCTGCACCACGTAGCATCCGTGAGCCAAGGCCCATCAAGAAAACTTAATACAAGTGCATGAATAATATATACAGATTCATATGTATATCTAACATACCCAGCAATAGTAGCCTACTCATGCATGCATACAGGTACAAATAAATGATTATGGAATCATTCTGGGGCTCGCAGCCCTAATCTGATGACCATAGAGTCAACATGGGGTCATTTTCCCTGAATGGATGACCGTAGAGTCAACCTAGGGCCCTTTGCCTTAAATAGATGACTGTAGAGTCAACCTCTGTGGCACTTCTTGGATCAGTTGGAACTGCTTACATTGTTGTTTACCTCACTTACTGGGGATTGATTTCGAATAGGACCCAGGGCAGTCTCGCTTGTTGACTATTCCAATCCGAGCACGTGAGCTTTGACCCCCCTTCCTTGACTATTCTATTTATGGTATGGTACGTCTTCATGTTCAATTAAGGAAAAAACAGTAGCTTGCATCTCGCTATTCTTCAGTGAAAAGGAAAAACCTAATTCTATCTTGCCCCTTGGATTCATGGGAAGTGGTTCCCCTTTTGGTTAATGAACTCTGCCTGCGCCGTGGGTCGTAGCCCACCTAAAAGGTGTTGTGGCCCAAGGTGCCCCCAACAGCCAAAAACAACTTTTTTTCAAGCCTGGGCTGCGACACTCAAGAAAAGGGCCACGACCCAACTACGAACACAACCCAAAAACTCTGTTTTTCCCACTTTAAATCCTTCCAAAAACCTATCCAAACATACTCAAATCTCAAAAACAAAGTTCCCAATCATCTCAATGGCACAAAATCCTCAAAACCCAAGCTTCAAATCATTCAAAAACTCTTTAAAACGTAAAATCCAAATTCAAAAGTTAAGAAATTCAAGAAACGGTAACTAAAACATTCAAAGCTTAAATTACCTCTGATTATGTCGTTTCTCGCTAAATCCTCTGGCTAATAAGCTTCTAATCTTTCCTAGAATCGTTATGACTCGATCCTTTCTTGAATCCAAGTCCTAAAACTCGAGTTTTCTTCGAAAATGCGACGAATGGTAAAAAGGGAAAACAGGAGAGAGATAAATAATGTTTTGAACGTATATTTCTTTCTAACAGGTTACTTCGAGCTTAAGTAACCTTAAGTAAATCCTAATGCTCAAGGTCCCAAAAACTTCCCCGAGGGTAAAATAGTCAAAATTCCCAGAGTTTCCTCATGATCTCACTAACTCCCAATATATCATCAAATAATCATTCCCATTACCCAATAACCAGGTAATGTGCTAAATACCCAAAATACCCCTTGACTCACAACGAGTTAAATATTCGTCATGTTGATACTTTCCCGCTAACTTTCTCCCTAAGATCGCCTCGTGCCGAGTAACCCAAACATATCCACATAATAATGTGGTCTCACACATATGTCAAATATACTCATAACGGGCCAAATTACAAAAATTTCCCTTCTAATAAGAAACGGGCCCACATGCTTAATTAATACACCTAAACATGCATATCAAGTCATATAATATTATAACTCACATAATCACATAATTACACGCATATATAACACATAAACATGTAATTTCCATAATTTTCCATCCTGGCCCCCTAATCAAGGCCCTAAGATTTTTTAGATAATTTGGGATGTTACACCCTGTACCCGAGGCTTCCTTTTACCATGCTAATGATCGTGATCCGTGCCTTGATAATCGTTACCATTGGATCACACTCAAGTGCCTACCCCATAGGTGGTCAACGGTCGGGGTGGAGTTGCTTCCTCCCCAAGTCCTTCATGTATAAAATGTGAGAGTTGCCCCTCTCTCATTCACTTTTGTCATTTGAAATTTTTAGAAAAACCAGAGCCATCCAACTATCTCAAAACCCCTCAATTACTCCCAAGTGCCTACCCCATAGGTGATCAACGGTCGGGGTGGAGTTGCTTCCTCCCCAAGTCCTTCATGTATAAAATGTGAGAGTTGCCTCTCTCTCGTTCACTTTTATCATTTGAAATATTTAGAAAAACCAGAGCCATCCAACTATCTCAAAACCCCTCAATTACTCCCAAACCCAACCTTCACCAGTTCTTACACTCCGGTGACCTGCACGACAGAGAGAATCTTCATACTTTTGGGCGAATGGGACGAAATATTTCTGTGTTTACACTCATCGCAACACTTACAGGCGCTGCATCTCGAGTAAGTGTGCTACTCATTTTTTAATTTGAGTTTTTTTAGGTAGAAAATAGTTGCATGTTTAGGCACTGGTGATCTCTGGTATTTAGAGGTCATTCTGATCTCTGTTTGAACTTTTTGGGTCCATTTTGACGTTAAAAATGGTCCAAATGGACCACTTTAGGCCCTCTTGCACTTTTTCGTTCTTTTTTACATTCAACCAGAATTTGGAAAATTCCTAAATTTTGACGAGGTTTACGAACTTCAGCGGTGTTCTTTGGTACTAATTCTTTGGTTCTAAGGACACCCCAGGTCTTTAGAATTCCATTTCTCTTCGACTCCCCGAGCAATTGTCTTAGGGGTTCTCTTTTTGGCCTATCTTTCTTCTGGTCAAGGCGCTAACTGCTTGGTTTTGTTGTTTCAGATGTCTGAAGATTTACACCATCTCCACCAGCAAGGATTCTACTACTTCAACCAGAAGATACTGGAGATGGCTCGGGATGCAGGAAGACTACTCGAGGAGAGGAGGTAGGTGGCCTTGGAGCAGAGCAGGGCCCTCATGGTGAGGGAATAACCTACTAGGGTGGAGAGGCCCTAGCCGATTGGCACCTCGGAGGAGGAGGTGAACATGGGTCCCATGTATGGGACCAACAGATACACACTGGATGGCTTCGAAGCCGAGAAGCTCCACAACAAGATGAAACATCGGGGAGCTCTCAATAGAATACTTTCCTTCTATGGAGTATGGGGGTCGGGACATCTTGACGTGCCTGTCCTGAGAGAACGAAAGGGCACATGAGAGCATCCATGACCTCGGGGCTTGGAGTGTATCTCACCTCCAAGCGGGAGTGACCGTACCCCTACATCAATACTATGTCGAATTCCTAAAGTTTGTCGGAATAGGCTCCTTCCAGCTATTCCCGAATGAATATTGGGTGCTAGCTAGGCTATACATTCTGTATAAGAGGGAGAACTGGCTCGTTCCTTCTCCAACCAAAATTTAATATGTTTACAGCTTTTAGGCTCTTAAGAAGGGGAGTTTCAACGAGTACTATACTTTAATGAAGTATGTGTACCTGGGCATGTCTTACAAGGCTCCGTGTCTGAACGAGAGCAACGCGCGGGATTACAAAGATCACTTATTCTGGAGAAGTGGCTTTCCCACGCGGACCAACCCAACTTTACTCCTGGAATTTGCCAGGGTTGGTAAGTGCTCGGATCCTTAAACCCCCTCGTTTGGTTATCCTCTACATGTAGTTGGTTCTTAGGAATTTCCTTTTGTTGGTCTCTACTGCCGCACACCGTTCGTCATGGCCTATGATGACCAGATTCATAAGATGAGGACCCTGCCCGTCAAGGAGATGAATCTCAGCTACCACGTAACGAAGGAGAACTTATGGCAGTACAACCTTCTTCTAGCAAAGGCCAAGCTCCACACAGAGTATGTAGCTGGGCAGGCCCTCCTTCAGTTCACCCAACGGATGCGGGAGGAGTACGTTGAGACCGTACTCACCGTCCAGGCTGCTACTGAGGCCCTGGAGGACCAGAAGCTTGAGGAAGAGCTCCAAGTGGGGATAGAGTCCTCATCTATAGACCAAGGTAAATCCTCTATCATCCTATATCATGCTAAGCATGTGAGAGAAGGAGTTAGTCCTGAACATGTGTGGGTCTCACCATCACTTATCGAGTGTGGGCATATCTTGGGATGTCATTGGAATATGGAGGAGTTCCAAGCCTACCAAGATCTAATTGACGAATTCCTCCACCAACCAAAGAGAATGGTCGATCCCTAGAGGTTCATCCCACTGGACGAGGTGACGTCCATGCACGTGAGGTAGTTCTGCCAATACGAGATGAACACCGCCCAGGAGATGGGCAGTCTTGTGCGAGAGTTTGCCCATTCTATTCTTCATCTAGAGGAGCCATCTAGTGGTGAAGCTCCCGATGAGTTTTCATGCATACTTAGCATATTTTTCATGTGTTCTTACTCTGTTTGTTTCTTTCTCTCCAGAGACTAACCATTTTTTTTTGTTTTGCAGGCCACATGGATTTGTCTGATTCTATTTGGGCCAAACGTAAGAGGGTGTCAGGACTCTCTCAAATCCATGTTCAGGCTGCACCAACCATGGTGTTTCTAGCCCCGGCAGCTGCTCCTCCAACCCCGGTGCCTGATCCATCAGTCTCCCCCCGAGACCGGTGGCGACTAAAGAGGTCATAGACCTTGATGGTGGGTCCCCAATCCATGACGAGGGGACTACGAGGATGGGAAATAACTTCCCATCCTCCGAGGTACCTAGCAGTCTGTCAGCCAGAACACCTCACCTTGTCGTCTTCTCAGATCACTTCGAAGGGGAAGATCTAGAAAGGCACCAGTGAGTGGTTGAGTACATCAACACCCATTGATAAATGAGTTTTAAGCTCGTTTATGGTCTAGTTTTTAGGAAGGTTTTCATTAGTTTAGGGCTATTTTATTGCAGATTTATTCTTTTTTGTTCATGTTTTGGGATTTTGATGTTAAGACGGTGAAAATAGATGAATGAAGTAAAAGTGGGAGAAAATGGAGCTGCTTTGGAGAAAATCGAGTCGTTTTGGAAGCAAGGATCCCGAGTTACGCTACTGTGATTAACACCCCAATGCTAGCACAATAACACCATAGTGCTAATTGGAGTATTTGAAGGCCTTTTGTTTATGTAAATAGCGCTACATCGTTATTTATGTAGCGCTAAGATGAATTCGTTGGGGGCCTGATTATATTTAAGTGTAGCACTATCCATCACGCTAGTTGGCTAGATTTTAAGGGAATTATGCTTTGTTATAAGCACTGTAGCCCCCAAAACCTAGCGCTATCAGCACGATTTTGCAATTTTAAGCCACTTTTAGAAGGACAAAACAATCTTTTCACTTGGGAGCATTGGAAAACTATTCAAGTGACATTATCCTGCGAATTTTAGCAGCCTTGTTAGTTTTGTTAACCCTAGATTAAGAAAAGACTGCTTGTTTATTGTTTTCTAGATTTCTTCTTCATCTTAATTCCTTAGGTTATTTCCTATGAACAATTATCTGAATGTTATTGTCATTATGTTATCTATGAACTAAATCCTCTATCTAGGGGTTAATGTAGTTACTTGAATTTTGATTTAATTTTATTATGATGTTCTATTGATACTTCTTCTTTATTCTAATCTATATGTTGTTTGCCTAATGCTAGTAAATACTTGATCACTATTTTCTTGATTTATGATTTTGATTCAAAACTCGAAAGATGTGAATTGAATATGCTATTGTTATACATATATATGTTACGTTTTGGACGAGAGTACCTGTATGACTTGTGTAGCAATTAGGTTACCATTCTTAATGCCTTTGTTTAAGTTTATCACAGAGATGTAGAAAACTTGCATATAGGTTGAGATCTTATGTCTTGAAAAAGAATAGGAATTGATTTTTGTTGACCTGCTATTAGAATAGGAAGAAGAGATTTAGAACTGATTAGTAAAATTAATAGAATAAAAAGTTGATGAAATTAATTCCCTGGCTTTTTGTTATTGATTTTATCCTTTGATTCATTGTTCTGTTTACAGTTATTTAAATTGTGTTCATAGTTAGAATTATTCATCTTAATTTTAATTATCAAATAGAAAGTGAAAAATGATTATTTGTACTTGGCTAATAGTCTTTGTGGGATGATATTTGTTCTTACGGAATTTATTACTTGCATATACTTGCGTGCATATTTTACCGATCAAGTTTCTGGCCCCGTTTTCGGGGAAGATCTGGAAAGGCACCAGTGAGTGGTTGAGTACATCAACGCCCACCTGGAGAAGGGAAATGAGGAATTCAAAGTTCTCATGGAGTTCCTTCGTGAGGACAGGTAGAAGACCCCCCATGCCGCCTGATGATGACATCAAGACTAACGACCCAATTCAAGTTCCAGTTGGTCCGGTGACGAGGCCGTGAGCTAGGAGATTCAAAGAAGAACTTAACAACTTAGTTCGGAGAATTCTACAACAGGAAGAGGTCGAGTTCACTTCTGAGGGTGAACAAAAGCTTGTGTTGCTCATCAAAGTTGATTCAGTTTAGGAGCTTGATTCCTTTAATTATTTGTTTTTAGTTTGAACTATATTTTCATGTTTTATTAGAGTCTTTGTTGGAGTCAAAAGACATGTCATTTTGGGCTTTTGTTTTGGGCTTTTTCATTATGGTTACTTTAGGGTTTTTATATGTCTAAAAAAACCCTCTTTGTATTTTCGGCTATATTAGGCCTTGTGGACAACTTGGAAGGCAGATTGCTTTTGGTTAATGAAAAATATTGTGAGTTTTCTTCTTCAGTTCTTGAAGAGACTTTTCGAACTTATCAAGGGTTTCCTTGTGGCGTTCAACCTGACTTATCAAACAGATATTCCATTCCCGTTTGTGGCGTCCTTCACCATACCAAGGTTCGTGCTTTGCTAAGTATTGGGTCGCGATTATCCATTCCAATTTCGAGTGTTCTTGGGTTGTTTGTCCAGATTTGGTTCGGGTTTCGTCACATTTGTTGGCGTGGTTCGTATCAATTGGTACCAGAGCCTAGGTTCATATGGTTTGGCCTATCCTTTTCCTTTTTTTTTTCTTTTCGTTTCATTGTTCAAATCGTGCAATTGAATTAGGGTTTCTGAAAATTCTCCTTTTTTTTTTCTTTTCGTTTTTGAAATCTCGAATTAGGGTTCTTATTGTGAAAATCGAGTTTTTCATTGCGTTTCTCTTGTTTTATTGTGAAATCCGAATTTGCTTTAGGTTTCTCTTGTTCTTATTGTGCAATCCGAATTGGCATTGAGTTTTCTCTTATTCTTATTGTGCAATCCGAATTGGCATTGAGTTTTCTCTTGTTCTTATTGTGAAATCCGAATTGCCATTGAGATTCTCTTGTTCTTATTGTGAAATCCAAATTGTCATTGAGTTTCTCTTGTTTTATTGTAAAATCTGAATTGGCAGTGAGTTTCTTTTGTTCTCATTGTGAAAATCCGAATTTTCATTGAGTTTCTCTTGCTCTTTTGTGAAATCCGAGTTGTTTTGTTTGCGAATCCAAGTCTGATTTTTTTTCTTGTGTCTTGGACCTGCGTTTGAGAAATAAAAAAAAAAAAAGAAGAAAGAAAGAAGATGAAAACAATCAAGAGGATCCGAACTAAAAAAAAAAAAATTTGTACCTGCGTCTGGAAGCCTCTCTTAAATTTTTTTGTTCTAATCTTGTTCCATATGTCCTAGAGGTTCTTTTGCCAAATCCTCACGCAAGTGTATCAAAAATCATCAGTTTTGCTATGCTCATTTGGTTTGTTGTGGTTTGATTTGCTAATAGAATCCTCCATCATATAGTTTGATTAGTTTTGAAAGAGCTTAAAGAAGAATACGAGTGGAAAAAGGCAGAGGTGCGAGCTTATTTGAGGGTAAAAGCCACTAAAATTGAGTGAAACACGAGTGGATCTGAGTGAAAATATTGTTTGAGTGAAACACGTGAGGGAGTGTGGTGAGGTCTTTTCTCCATATTGTTCTAACCTTATTTTGCAGATTTCCATCATGGCACAAAATCCATAGAAAAATGCAAGCAATGAGATTCCACCACCTAAGGTTCCGAATCTACAAATTCAAGCATTAATGGGGGAGATGCGAAGGATGATGAGGGCGGAGTGTGAACAACTACATGAGAGGTTGGATAGGGTAGAAGAGGGAACGCAATGGAGGGCACAGAGGAACAGGGTGCAACAACGGGATATTGAGGGTGAAAGAGAGTTTGAAGGGGGAGATTTAGAGGAAGAGCTTGATAGGATGTCAGAGGGTAACCATAGGAGGTATGGTCGAGATAGAGAAGCTAGGAACTGGGTAGATAATAATTTGGGAAATATCAAGATGAGAATCCCCGCATTTCAAGGGAAGAGTGATCCTGAAGCATACCTTGAGTGGGAAAAGAAGATGGAGTTGGTTTTCGATTGTCACAATTACTCCGAAGTGAAGAAGGTAAAACTTGCTGCAATTGAATTTACTGATTGTGCTGTTGTTTGGTGGGATCAGTTGTGCATCAACAGGAGGCGAAATGGAGATCGTCCTATTGAGACTTGGGATGATATGAAGAGGGTGATGAGGCGACGTTTTGTACAAGCTCATTACTATCGGGATCTATACCTTAAGTTGCAGGGTCTTCGTCAAGGTTCCAAGAGTGTTGATGAGTATTACAAAGAGATGGAGATGGCTATGATTTGAGCCAATGTGGAAGAAGATTGGGAGGCGACAATGGCAAGGTTTTTGAATGGATTGAACCGAGAGATTGCTAATACAGTTGAGCTACACCATTATGTGGAATTGGAAGATTTGGTGCATATGGCAATGAAAGTTGAGAGAGAGCTCAAGGGGGGTAGTACAAGTTCAAATCCGAGACAAATCCCACAAAATCCAAGTGCAACACCTTGGCAGTCGAACTATCCAAAGAAGGAAGAAAACCCTTTCACTCACAAGCCTAAAACCGAGCCAAAACCAGCCACCACAACCACAACCTCTCAAGGTAAAACAGCCCCTACTTCGTCTTGTTCTAGTGAGATTAAGTGTTTCAAATGTCAGGGGAGAGGACACATAGCTAGCCAATGCCCAAACAAGCGAGTTATGGTAATTCGAGATAATGGGGAGATAGATTCCGAAGAGGAAGATGATCTTGATGACATGCCACTATTGGAGGACGCTTCTATGGGTGGTGAGGAGTTTGGGGCAGAATCTGGTGAGATGCTTGCACTAGTCACACGACGAGCCTTAAATATGCAAGCAAAGGAAGAGGAAGAAGAGGTGCAGCGAGAGAACATCTTTCACACTCGTTGTCATGTGAAAGACAAGGTATGTAGTGTTATTATTGATGGTGGTAGTTGCACTAACGTTGCTAGTTCTTCCATGGTTGAGAAGCTGGGGCTCACAACACTTAGACATCCTCGTCCATACAAGTTGCAATGGTTGAATGATAGTGGTGAAGTAAGGGTTACAAAGTAGGTTGTTGTATCATTTTGAATTGGCAAGTACGAGGATGAAGTATTGTGCGATGTGGTTCCAATGCATGCTGGACATCTCCTTCTAGAAAGACCTTGGCAGTTTGATCGGCGGGTGCAGCATGATGGCTTCACCAACAAGTACTCATTCATGTTCCGTCAACGAACAATCACTCTAGCTCCATTGACACCAAAACAAGTATATGAAGATCAAGTGAGGTTGCAAAAATTGAGTGATAAAAAAAAATTGAGTGAGCAAAATAAAGAGAAAGAGAGTGAAAAGATGAATGAAAGTGAGGGCAAAGAGAGACAAACAGAGAGCAAGGTCGAATCAAGTGAGAGAGAAACGAGAGAGAAGAGTTCAGCCAAAGAAGGAAAATCAGAGAGAAAACAAAGAAATTTTTATGCAAAAACAAGTGAGGTTAAGCGAGCATTGATTACAAAACGGCCAATGATTGTACTCATGTACAAGGAGGCTCTTTTAAACACTAACCAACTTGATTCTTCGATGCCTAGTGTTGTTGTTTCTATTTTGCAGGAGTTCGAGGATGTGTTTCCCGAGGAGGTACTACATGGTTTACCACCTATCCGAGGGATTGAACACCAAATTGATTTTGTTCCCGGTGCTTCTATCCCAAACCGACCAACATACAGGAGCAATCCGGAGGAGACGAAGGAACTTCAAAGGCAAGTTGAAGAATTGATGGTGAAAGGGCATGTGAGAGAAAGCATGAGTCCATGTGCTGTTCCAGTGATTCTAGTTCCCAAGAAGGATGGGACAAGGAGAATGTGTGTTGACTGCCGAGCCATCAACAACATAATGGTAAAATATCGACACCCCATTCCTCGTTTAGATGATATGTTGGATGAGTTGCATGGTTCTTGTGTATTTTCTAAGATTGATCTTAAGAGTGGATATCATCAAATACGAATGAAAGAAGGT
Source organism: Humulus lupulus (assembly GCF_963169125.1). NCBI lineage: Eukaryota > Viridiplantae > Streptophyta > Magnoliopsida > Rosales > Cannabaceae > Humulus > Humulus lupulus. The sequence goes on from NC_084800.1 coordinate 74,863,898, forward strand.
GATGAATGGAAGACTACATTTAAAACTAAACATGGATTGTATGAGTGGTTAGTCATGCCTTTTGGATTAACTAATGCACCTAGCACTTTCATGCGCTTGATGAATCATGTCTTGCGTGCTTTCATTGGAAAATTGGTTGTTGTGTATTTTGATGATATTCTTATTTATAGCAAGAGTTTGCATGATCATGCCTCACATCTGCATACGATTTTGGATGTGCTTAGGAAAGAGAAATTATATGCTAACCTCAAGAAATGTACTTTCTGCACCGATAAGCTTGTTTTCCTAGGTTTTGTTGTGAGTGCTACAGGTATTGAGGTTGATGAAGAGAAGATCAAAGCCATCCAAGAGTGGCCGACCCCCTTCAGTGTAAGTAATGTTAGAAGTTTTCATGGACTTGCTAGCTTTTACAGGAGGTTTGTAAAGGATTTTAGCACCATCGCCGCACCACTTACCGAAGTTATCAAGAAGAACATTGCATTCAAATGGGGTGATGCACAAGAGGAGGCATTTCAGCTTATTAAACACAAGCTTACTCACGCTCCTTTACTTGCATTACCTAACTTTTCTAACACATTTGAAGTTGAATGTGATGCTTCTGGTATAGGTATTGGCGCTGTTCTTTTGCAGGATGGGAGACCACTTGCGTACTTTAGTGAGAAACTAAGTGGGGCTGCACTTAACTACCCCACTAATGACAAAGAGTTGTACGCATTGGTTCGAGCTTTAGAGACATGGCAGCACTATTTGTGGCCGAAGGAGTTTGTGATTTGTACAGATCATGAATCTTTGAAACATTTGAAAGGACAACATAAGCTGAATAAGAGACATGCACGATGGGTTGAGTTCATTGAGACGTTTCCTTATGTCATTCGGTATAAACAAGGTAAGGAGAATGTGGTTGTTGATGCACTTTCACGCAGGTATGCCTTAATCTCTACTCTTGATGCTAAATTACTTGGTTTTGAGCACATTACAGAACTTTATCATGTTGACCCTGACTTTGGGGAGATTTATGGTGCTAGTGAAAAATCTACTGAGGGAAAATTTTATAGGCATGAGGGTTTCTTGTTTAGGGAGCATCGGTTGTGTGTACCTAATTGTTCTTTGAGGGATTTGTTAGTTCGGGAGTCCCATGGTGGAGGGTTGATGGGACATTTTGGAGTCACTAAGACTCTAGCTATGTTACAGGAGCACTTCTATTGGCCACACATGAAACGAGATGTTGAGCGAATTTGTGGTAGGTGTGTCACTTGTAGGCAGGCTAAATCGAGAGTCCAGGCAAATGGTCTTTACACGCCACTACCTATTCCTAGTTCACCCTGGGTTGATATTTCGATGGATTTTGTTTTGGGTTTACCTAGGAGTAAGCGTGGGAGGGATTCAATCTTTGTGGTTGTAGACCGGTTTTCTAAGATGGCTCACTTTATACATTGTCATAAAACTGACGATGCTTCTAATGTTGCAGATTTGTTCTTTAGGGAGATTGTGAGATTACATGGTATGCCTAGGACAATTGTTTCAGATCGGGATGCTAAGTTCTTGAGTTACTTTTGGAAGACGTTGTGGAGTAAACTTGGAACGAAACTGTTGTTTTCTACTACTTGTCATCCTCAAATTGATGGTCAAACAGAAGTAGTTAATAGAACTTTATCCACTTTGTTGAGGGCTATCATTTGTAAGAACATTAAGACTTAGGAGAATTGTTTACCACATGTTGAGTTTGCTTATAATCGTTCCATGCATTCTTCTACTAAGTTTTCACCGTTTGAAATTGTTTATGGTTTTAACTCTTTAACTCCTTTGGATTTATCACCATTACCTGTTTCTAAGTATGTGAATTTAGATGGCAAGAAGAAGGCAGAATATGTGAAGCAATTCCATGAGAGGGCACGCCTCAACATAGAGAGGAGGACAGAGAAATACATCAAGCAAGCTAATAAGGGACGTCACAAGCAGGTTTTTAAGCTCGGTGATTGGGTGTGGTTGCACATGAGGAAAGAAAGATTTGCAGCACAAAGACGTTCCAAATTGCTACCTCGAGGAGATGGTCTGTTTCAAGTACTAGAACGAATCAATGTCAATGCCTACCGACTAGATTTACCAGGTGAGTACAATGTTAGTGCTACTTTCAATGTTACTGATCTGAGTCCTTTTGATGTAGGTGGCGATTTGAGGACAAATCCTTCTCAAGAGGGGGGGAATGATGAGGACATCAAGACTAATGACCCAATTCAAGTTCCAGTTGGTCCGGTGACGAGGGCGTGAGCTAGGAGATTCAAAGAAGAACTTAACAACTTAGTTCAGAGAATTCTACAACAGGAAGAGGTCGAGTTCACTACTGAGAGTGAACAAAAGCTTGTGTTGCTCATCAAAGTTGATTCAGTTTAGTAGCTTGATTCCTTTAATTATTTGTTTTTAGTTTGAACTATATTTTCATGTTTTATTAGAGTCTTTGTTGGAGTCAAAAGACACGTCATTTTGGGATTTTGTTTTGGGCTTTTTCATTATGGTTATTTTAGGGTTTTTATTTGTCTAAAAAAACCCTCTTTGTATTTTCGGCTATATTAGGCCTTGTGGACAACTTGGAAGGCAAATTGTTTTTGGTTAATGAAAAATATTGTGAGTTTTCTTCTTCAGTTCTTGAAGAGACTTTTAGAACTTATCAAGGGTTTCCTTGTGGCGTTCAACCTGACTTATCAAACGGATATTCCATTCCCGTTTGTGGTGTCCTTCACCATGCCAAGGTTCGTGCTTTGCTAAGCATTGGTTCGCGGTTATCCATTCCAATTTCAAGTGTTCTTGGGTTGTTTGTCCAGATTTGGTTCAGGTTTCGTCACATTTGTTGGCCTGGTTCGTATCACTGCCTCCCATCCATGAAGGGTTGGAGCCTCTCCTCGCGGGGAGGCTTGGAGAAAGGATAGCTCCACTGGCGGTAGAGCTCCTTCAAGGATTGATGGGATCCCTCTACGAGATGGCTTCTCGTAGTTACGCCAGTTGCGAAGGAGACAACAAGATATCCCTCCTTGCAACCTGCCACTATGCCATGCTGTGGGTAAGCATTATTCTAAATTTTCAAAACTCTTATTTTTTGTAGCTAAGTGTTATCTTGAAGCTAACTTTGTTTTGTTGTGCAGGTTGGGGCTCTCTGTCAGTGGCTTGGGGACATTGTTACGAAGAGGTCCTTTGAAATTAAGGAGCTAAGGGAAGATTTTGTCTCACTGGAGGAGCATTCGAGGCTCCATAAGGCTTTAGAGGATGAGAAGGCTCGTGCCTCTGATCTGGAGACCCATCTGGCGACAGAGCAGTCGAGACTCCAGACACTCGAGGATACTTCCTCGAGATTATTGGAGGAATCCATGGAGCATTCCAAGGCTGCTGAGGAGGTTATCCATAAAGTCAAGAAGGACCTTAATGTGTCACGGGAGGAGACCCACCTTGCCCGCGAGGAGGCGGCCAAGCATGCAAGGGAGGCGTCTGCAATCTCAGATTCCACCATGGACCCTGAATACATAGTTGCATCAGAAGTAGCTAAGGAAATAGTCTGGCTAAAGAAATGGATAAACCGCTTGTGTTGTTTTCTAACAACACAAGAGCGATAGCCAACTCGAAAGAACCTTGAAGTCGAAAGAGGAGTAAGCATATAGAAAGGAAGTACCACATTATTCGAGAATATGTGGCTAGGGGAGATGCGAAGCTTATGAAGATTGCATCTGAAGACAATTTATTGGGGTTGTGAAGGCATTAGTTTCAATTAGTGCAAGTGGGAGTTTGTTGGGGGTTTTATGCCCTAATTAAAACCCAATTTCTTTGTAATCTCATTTATTATCAATAAAATAATATAAATCAATTTTTGACTTGGTCAATCACTTTGCTCATAAACTTTTATTAAATCCCGAGCATATAGCTAATCATATTTACAGTGACATAATCACAGTGGAATATAAATATGATTGTATGTTCAAACATAAGTTAGTCCTAAGATTAGTTAGTGCACATGATTTACACTGACGTGTCAATCTATGATATGATCTACTTATACATTGCAGTGTTGTGTTCTTTCCAGAACATTAGCAAAGTAGATAAGATAAGTAAACATACCATTATTATCTATTCTAGTCATATCATATAGTTGACCATAGGTCAATTCAATCTCAATTCTGAGTGGTTAGTATTCTAACTGTATGTATTATTTGAGTTCTTTGACTTGTTCATTACCAGTTTACCCTACGGACTAGCCCATACTTACATCTTGGGAGCTCGGTAGTATAATTGAGTGGGAGTGTTAATCTTAGATATGAACATCTATAGCTTCTGATGAAGAAGTAAAACAATGGTTTACTTTTAGTTTGGTTCAAGGTGTTAAATGATAGAGATCGCATTTCAGTAATATTAGTTTACTTAAATATCATTTACAAGGAACTAATTGTTGTAAGGATAAAATACAATGAGGGGTAAAAGGTATTTTTGTAGCGTCCCAAATTCGCTAATATGGCTTAGGGCCTTGATTAGCGTGCCTGGAGGGCAATAAGTGATTTATTATTATAATATGTAAATTTGATGAGTATGTGATTAGAAATGCATGTTTAGGTGAATTAAATATGCATGTGGGCCCTGTCTGGTTATTAGGGGCATGTTTGTAATTTTAGCTCGTTGAGGGCATAAATGTGATAATTGTGAATATTGCGATTGACACCATGTGTGAGTGGTGATATATTTGTGATGCATGATCCGAGACGGTCCTAGGGAGCAGTTTAGTTAGAAAGTCACAACAGGGTCAAATACCCGGCTCGGGAGGAGCTTAGGGGTATTTTGGGAATATTATAATATGTTCGGGAATTATTAAGTATCAGGTAGTAATTTGTAATGATTTGAGTATGCTGGGATTAATGGGAATTTTTAGGTATACTCGAGGACTTAGCGGGATTTGGGTGAAATGACGAAATTGCCCTTGAGGTTAGTATAAGAATTTTATTAGGGGAAAGGGCAAAATGGTAATTTTGCCTTAGAAGAAGATAAACTTGGCTGAGGAGAAGTTATTCATGTTACTTTCACTTAGGCATATATCTGAATATTTTTTTGGAAGTCTTGAGAGAACTAAAAAGCTAGGAAAGGAAGGAGGAGAAGAGCTGATCTTCTTTGGGGACAAGGAAGGAATTCAAGGCTGAAGTTGGGGCAACTAGGGTCAAGCATAGGCCAAGATTAATTCAGAGGTAAGGCTTCATCTCTGATTTTGAGTCTCCTTGCATGTTTTTGAGAGTTTGGGTTGAATGCTGAAAATTGGATTTGTGGCTTAGTGATGGTGAGGATTCAACTTGGGAATCAAAGGATTTAAGCTTGGAGTTGAATTTGAAAGCATCTCAGGTCGAATTTCTACTTGAGGTAAGAGTTCCACGAATCTCTGAATTTTATTTTCTAGTGTGGTTTAAGTTTTCTGAAGGGTGATTTAAGTTTTATAAAGTGTGGTTTAAGTTTTTTTTAAAGTTTCAAACCACTAGGTGATTCTTGGGTTTGATGGTGTGTTTGGGCTATTGTTGTTATTTCTGAATTGCTATACTATTTATTGGAGGTTTTAGGCCGAATTGGGACTTGGGTATACTTTGGTAGTGATTTGGATGAGTTTTGGCTCAGGAAAAATGTTGGGAAAAACCTAGTTTTATGGGTTCGCGTATGAGCGCCGCGACCATGTTCTTATGTGCCGCAACACTAGGTTGAATTAGGACAGGGGAGGCTTGCTGGGCGACGTGGCCCCTATAGGGTTGTACCGCAGCGCTAGGCCAATTTTAGGAGATGGGAATTTGTGTTTTTAGGGTTTTGCCTCAGGGGGCTCGGGGGACGCTTTTGCTACCTTGTGTGGGGAAACGGAAGGTCCCGAGAGCACGGGATTGGTTCTGGGGGATGATTATGAATTGGTTAGTAACAAGAGTGCTATGTTTGTGTTGTGACTAGGTTTTCAGTGATGCTCGGGTTAGAGGATTGTGCTCAGGATTTCGGTGCTCAAGAAGCTCGGGACACAGGTAAGAAAACTGTTGTACCGGTAGAGCAGGGCAAGGCCTATAGCTTATGTTGCAGGGCATGGCCCTATATGATTGTGTTGCGGGACATAGCCCCATTGAATATGTTTATACATGCTTAAGTATTTGTTTAATTATGCTATGTGTGCATATATGTGAATGAACGGCGAAGGCTGAGAATGGCGAGGGCCGGGAACGGCGAAGGCCAAGAACGGCAAGGGGTCGAGAGCAGTGTTTAGCACGCGGAGTGCGAGTTTCCAGGGTGAGACTCTAAAGGATACCTGGGATATCCTCACGGTGTAGACCGCGAACCTAGGGATTGGTAAAGCGCCTGGGACAGCATGGTCGTATGTGTTTAGCCTGTTGGTGAATATGTTATATACTGAATGATTGATATGAATATGTTATTTATTTGTGTGGAGTTTTCTTGCTGGGCTTTGGCTCATGGGTGCTCTGTGGTGCAGGTAAGGGCAAGGGGAGAGTCGACCAACCATGAGTATGGAGAACGTGAAGCGACGTGTACATGTTTGGCCTGCCTGGGTGCCACGGCCAAGGGTATTTTTTGGGAGATGTTTTGTGCTAAGTCATATTTTGTCGTTTAGTCGACTTTAATCATATTTTGAGTTGTAAATATTTATAAACAGTATTTTGGGATCCCAAATGTTAAACGCTTTATAATTTTTAATGAATGACTACATTTTCAAATTATGTGATTTTATTACAGTTTAGTTACACTTTGACCTAAATTCTTGATTAGCAAGTTAAATGCACATTTTAAACCCACTTAGTAACGACTTTAAGGTAGTAGGACATTACAATTTTAGTCTCATCTCATTGTAGACTGTCTTTAGAGGATTGAGTGACAATTATGGTTATAACAATGGATAATTAATAACTTATCTATATTGCTTATAAAGCGTTCTATGAATTCAAGAGTGCAATTCTAAGTCTTTAGTGGAGTCATGAGGAATTAATAAGTTAGTAAATTAATTGGTTAGATTTATGATAACTTATTGGAACTTTATTTCATAGGCCCATGGTCCCCATGGTACCTTGAATAAAATCATCTAGATAGTCTCAATTAATTGATTTAATCATCAATTAAAATTATCAAAGTTGATTAGGTCAATTTTGGATAGTTTCACAGAGTTATGTAATTTAGAGAAGAAAATATATTTTAGGGAAGATTTATTAATTAAGAAAAATTGGTGTATAAATTAATAAATAAGTTTAAATCAAGTTTCAAATTATAAATAATTAATTTTATAAAGGACTTAAATAATTATTTAATAAATTAATCAATAAAAAATAATACGGGCCTTGATTTTAAGTCTAACGGGCTTATAATTAAAATATTTCGACCTAGGGCTGATAATTGGCTATTATTTTATTGGTTTTTTTTAAATAAATAAGTATCCTAATTGAGCCTATAAAATGAATGTTAAGTGAGAGTTGAAAACAGATGATCAAAAAATCTAGTTTTGATGCTTTAGATTTTTTTAGAATCTCTCTATAGCATAAGTCATTTTCTAAGCCTCAATATTCTCTTCTCTTCTTCTTATTGTATCTATCTCATGTGTTGAGAATTTCCAACTCTAGTCTTTGTGATTCTAAGGACACTTTGGAAGGCTTTGAAGAAAATTGAAGAACGGTTCAGTTTCTTGGTGATACCCTGCGACAGAAAGGATTCAAAGGTTAGAGAAACTAAAGGAAGGATTTGATCACTCTGCTGCACAATAATGTAAGTGTTCTTATCATTATCTCTATATGAGTTCAATTTTAGAAAGATGTTCTCTGTTTTCTTATGTTAATATGTTTAATATACGATTTACATGAAAATAAACAAGATCATGAATAAGTTTTCCCAACACATGAGTTGTGTCAGACCATAGTCGAGTTTATTCAACACATAGTTGGTGGTGAACGGCGGGAAAGCTGGAGAGAGATTGTTGAGGATTAAGCCGACTTGAGATTCCTCATCTATTGTTTCTCCATGCAGTTCAGCTTCCAGAAAGTAGTTTGTCATTTTGATCAGGTGATCACGAACGTGTTGAGACAGTGCCATCTGAGCATTGGCATATTTCTTGGTGGCCTCAAAACAAGTCTGCGCTGACTTGGAACCAAACATGTCTTGGAGAGGATCCATGATTTCGTAGGCTGTCTCGACATTCTCCATCTTTGTCTTGAGAGTGTCGACCATACTAGTCAACATGTAGTATCGCGCCTTGTTGTTAGCCGCCTGCCAACGCATTATCCCTCACAGACTTGGTGGCTCCTTCAGCTGGAACTTCCAGGGATTCCTCAGTCATGACGAACTTGGAGTTGTCACCAATCAACCCAATGTTGATGTTCTGCTTCCACTTAAGGAAGTTTTCTCTAGTGAGTTTCTCCATAGAAAGTTGAGAAAGGATGGGAGTAGACATAATCATACTTAAAACTACCAATTATAATTAAAATAGAAATCAACAACTTTTGCTCAATAAAACTTCTTTTCACACAAATTTCAAGAAATAACACAACATATACCAAAAATATGTAAGATATGAGAAAAAAATACCAAAAACAATCATATCTCTATTTCATTAAATTTTTAACTAATCTATGATATCCTTGTCCTAGTTGGCGATAGTCAAAAATACCATTAGTTAAATAAAGTTGTAAACTCATTTAATAATGGACACCATTATTAACAACCTACTATTCAATCAAAATAAGAAAACAAATCTCTTATTTTATGTAGAGTCCCAGAATGTTTACTTAGTTAGCTAGATAGTTAGTAGTAGTTATAGTATTTTAGATTTCGTGGATTTTGGTTCAAACCGGGACTTAGTTGGAAACTCATAACAACAATTATGGATTTGATAAGTTTAACTTATAGTTTAAGCATATTAATTATAACATAATATTTGATTAATATTGCTGGTCCTAAATATGATATTTATTATAACCTAGAGTTTAGATAGAGTCAATAAGAACATGACACTTGTCATAAGCATGATTATTAAGGAATTAAGTATTTTAATGATAAAATAAAGAAATAGAAGCTTTAGTACCTACTAGAAAATGTTAGGGTCGTATTATGACTCAGTCAAAGTAGTTATTCCATTCAAATTATGCTAAAAAAGTGCATTTACGTGTTTAAAATATTTACGTATGACGATATATCGCAGCATGGGAGTCGATATATCACCTAACGAAGGATACGGAAAACACGTCGGCTTTGCACGAACGTACGAACGGAGGCTCGGGACTAAGGCAGAGCCGATGTATCGCCATATATAGGGCGATATATCTCCCTTAGTATGATAAAATTTGAACTATTTGTTTTTTAATTTAAAAATAAGCCTTAACTACTTAGACTTGCCTTTGAATGTTTTTGACTGAGTCTTAAGCCTCTGATTGATGAATATTCAAATATTTTCAATTAATATTCATTATTTTTATTCAAATAAAAAAGGGGTTAGTTTCACTCCTTACCTCTATAAATGGGACCTAGTACCCAACCATTCCTCTCATTCTTCAAGCTGTGATCAGAGCCTCCAAGGTGCTAGTGTTACCATAGAGTGATAAACACTTGGGTTGGGATAAAAGCTTTGTCATTTTTAAGCTTTATAAAATACTTGGGAAGTGAGGTTTAGTGTATTTCGGTATTGAAGTTAGACCAATCCATAAGGTCAACTAAGGTATTCTTATTCTTTAAGTCCAGTTCTTTAAAATTCTTTAGTTTTCTTTAGTTTCTTTTATTCAGATCCTAACTTTTGTTATTGGTTCTTGATTGGGTTCTTGAAACTTAAAGATCTTTCTTGGTAAGTTTCTTCTTGAAGGTTTAGTTTCCACATTTATTCTTTACTTTTTAGAAATACTCACCATTCTTATTGTTGGTTTTAGGAGTGTTTCAACTCCCGCATTTGTTCTCAAATATCTCGGTTTTGGTATGGAAAATAGGATAGTTTTTATATGGTTATATGTTATAATTAAGCTATAATATGTTATGTTATGATATATATATATATATGTTTTTGGGGCTTATAGTTGCTTAAATAGCAAACCCCAATACTTTTATATTTCTTGGGGCTTATAGTTGCTTAGCTAGCAAACCTCAATGTATTTTGAGGCTTATAGTTGCTTAGCTTAGTAAACCCCAATGTTTACCATGCCCATGGGTTAGAATTATGATATATGTTTTATAATATATGTTTTTGTTATAGTCGTATGTTTATGTTTTATGTTATATGTGTTAGTATATTTTCTTTGCTAAGCATTAGACTCACTCATTTTTCTTTTAGTGTGATGCAGGAAACTAAATACAGAGGCGGGAGGATTCTTGGTCGCTTGACTTGTGTATTGAGGATGAATGGAATGAATGGGCTGCGAGTCGATCGAGGATGACGTTATTTTTATTTATATTTCTATGTATTTTTCGCATTTAATATTGTAAACAATTTTCTTTAGTTTAAAATTATGTTTTATGTTTTAAACAATGGGTACCCATACCAAAATTCTATTTTTCTTTGTAATTTCCACAATATTATGTTGAAATTTTAATAAAGTTATTATTATTTCTTATGTATATGTTCTTCAAAGTAATAGCTATGTTTAGTAGTTCTAATGGTCAAAGGTCTTAGAATAGTTGGGTCATTACATTTTATGAGCTAGACCCATAGTTTCGATAATCAATAGATTTAATCTTAGTAGTCACCGTATGGGTGGGTCTAGTAGAATTTGACCTACAATTATCTATCTTTCAAAATTTAAGCTTGTCAAAATAACTAATGAACACCTTCAATAGTGGGACAAATCAAAGCGTCTCGAGGTCCCATTAATCTATTGTCCTTGTTAAACCAACGATGGAGAGAATATAATTCTTAAAATAAACTCATTATAACAATAGTATTTTTATTATTAATTTTTTAAAATTAATGACTATGGTTCTCAAAAAAATTATAAGATTATAATTTTTAAAACCAAAGTCCTATCATTTCAAATTAATTCTAAAGTGTCATATTGAAACAAAATCAATTAATTTATAATTAATTTGTTGCTAATCAATATTTAGGTTTAACTATTATAATGAACCTATACAATTAAGTCCAACTTTGGCAAATGGGCCTTAGCAATTGTGCTTGTATGGAGGAGGGTTGGGTCCAGTATGTCGTTCCCACTACTAAGGCCCCCTTACTTCCATACAAAGTCCAAAAGACAGGAATTTAAACCTCGTTTTATTAATTGTTATTAATTGAGTAGGCCTACTATAGTCATGCAAAGCAAATTGGCCTTCACAAGTGGAACCACACACAAGAGAAGAATTTAAACTTTACATTTTCTAATGGACCCAAATAAAACCTATCATTTTATGAATATTTTATTTGGAAAAATCCATATATTCAGCAAACATACGGGCCACTATATACATCTAAGCTCAATTGCAAAAATACTACATATAGTGCAAACAAACATGTTATAATTGGATGTGTCTAATCATGTTACTATATGAGCAAGTCTATAAATTTATGCAAAAATACAACAATTTATTTTATTGCAAAAATACCATAATTAATTTTCTAGAATTTATCAAAAATTTGAATTAATTAAAATTTTACAAAAATAAGTCAATTTAAATTAAATTTATCAACAATTAACAAAAGTTAATTTAAATATCATTTATCAACAATCAACTTGGTTTATGTTAATTTGAAAAAAAAAATATTAATTTAATTTAAATAAGATTTATCAACAATTAACCATAGTTAATTTAAACCCCATTTATAAAAAAATATTTTATTGATTGGTTGAAAAAAATATATTTTTCAAAATTTAACAAATTTTAAAATCAATATCTTAACTGTTTTTCAAAAAAATATATTGTGTTGTTACAACTATAAGCAAATACTTTAACCATTTAAAAAATATATATTAATAGTAATAACAACCCTAAAATATCTCAAAACAGTTAAACAAATTCAAATATTCATAAAAATATCTAACTAACAAATTTAAAATAATTTAAATATTAAAAACTATAGAATAAACAGATATTAATATTTTCAAAAAAAGATTTAATAAAAATAGCAAGTATTTAAAAGAAAAATATCTTTAATATCTAATATTTTAATATATTAAAAGATTTAAAATTAAGTAGTTAGCCTATTTTTAAATTTGAATTTGAATCTTTGTAGAAAATATCTAATTTTTAAATATCAAATAACAAAAATATCTTATTTTAAAAAAACATTTTCAAAAGATAAAATAAATATGATATTTTGGGTTTGACATATAAAAATCAATTTCATAATTTTATTTTCTTTAATTTTATATAAAAAAAATTGGGATGCAGGTACTGTTCACCGTGGTGCGCGCGGGGGGTTGGCTGCCGAGGGTGCGCACGCGGAGCTGCACACGCTGGAGGGGTGATGCTCGCATGCACAGGCGCGTGGGTTGGGGTAATGCGCACATGCGCGCGCGAGACTAGCAGCCAGGCAAAAGAAATTTGAAAAAAAAATTGTGCAATTTTTTCAAACCAAAACTATTTCTAATTAATTTTTACCATGTTTTACACAAAATAAAGCATTTATAAAAAAAAATAATGGCATAGAAAACACAACAAAATAACCTAAAATTGCTAATAATCACATAAAATTCAATATGCTTCATAAAAACATGAAATCCATCCAATTACTCAACACATCAAATAATTCAATTTTTAACATGTTCATGCTTGAAAATAAAGATTACCAAAGGCTCTGGAGCTGGTTGTTGGGAAAACTTATGCATGATCTTATTTATTTTCATGTAAATCATATATTCAACATATTAATATAAGATAACCTAGAACATGTTTCTAAAATTGAATTCATACAGAGATAATGATAAAAACACTTACACTATTGTGTAGCGGAATGAATGAGTCATTCTTTCAGTTTCTCTAACCCTCATACCCTTTTTGGAGCAGAGTATCACCAAGAAACTGAACCATTCTTCAATTTTCTTCACAACCTTCAAAGTATCCTTAGAATCACCTAGACTAGAGTAGGCAATTCTCAACACATGAGATAGATATAGAGAGAAGAAGAGAAACGAATGTTGAGGTTTAGAAAATAACTTATGTTGTAGAGAGAATCTAAAACCTACTAGATCTTCTGATCTTCTCAGAAACAACAAGTGTATTTTCAACTCTCAGTTAGCACTCATTTTATAGACTCAATTAGGTCATTTATTTTAATTAAAAAATTAATTAAATAATAGTTAATTATCAGCCCTAGGTCGAAATTCTCATAGGCTTTAGGCCCGTGAAATTTCATATTTAATTATAAGCCCATTTGACTTAAAATCAAGGCCTGTATTATTTTTTATTGATTAATTAAATAAATAATTATTTAAATCATTTATCAAATTAATTATTTATAATTTGAACATTGATTTAAACTTATTTATTAATTTAGACACCGATTTATCTTAATTAATAAATCTGCCATAATTTCTCTTTTCTTCTCTAAATTACATAACTTTGTGAAACTATCTAATATTGACCTGGTCAACTTTGATAATTCTAATTGATAATAAATCAATTAATTGAGACTATCTAGATGATTTTATCCAAGGTACAGTGGGGACCATGGGTCTATGAAATCAAGCTCCAATAAGTTATCATAAATTTAACAAATAAATTGTAACGACCCAACTACCTATGAGACTTAGGTCATTAAACCTACTAGACATAACTACAACTTTGAAAAGAACATACATAAGAAAATTCATAACTTTATTAAAACTTTGAATAAATAATATTTGCAATACATAAATGAGCTCATTGTTTTAAAATAAAACATAACTTTAAATAAGATTGTTTACAAAGCTAAATGCGGAAAAATACGTAAAAATGTAATTTAAAGTGACTAAAAAAAGCGTTGTCCTCGAATCGACACTCAACCCATCCACTCCATTCACCTCCATACACACACCAAGCTTCCAAGAATCCTTCTGCCTTTGCATCTATTTTCCTGCATCATACGAAAAGAAAAGGAGTGAGCCTAATGTCCGGCAAGGAAAACTACTAACAACATAAAACATATACATAAAATTATAACATAACATATACTATAAACACATCATACATATACTATAAACATATGACTATAAAAACGTACACCATAAAAGACTATACTAATAATGGCCATTATGACATGTGATAAACCATCTACGTCCCCTGTCTAATATTTGAGGTAGGTTAGATCACATATAATGTATGATAACCCATCTAGGTCCCCTATCTAATATTTGAGGTAGGGTAAATCATAGCATAACATATTAAACATAAACTTATCATAACATATTATACATAACATAACATAACATAACATAAAAGCATAACATATCATACAAACATACAAGATCTAGCCTATTTTCCTTACCAAAACCGGGATATAAGAACAAATGCGGGGCTTGGAATACTCCTAAAACCAGCAATAGAATAGTGAGTATTTCTAAGGAAAGAGATGAAAAGAATAGAACTAAACCACCAAGAGAAAAATTACCGAAAAGACACCTTAAGTTCAAAGAACTTAAGAACCTAACCACAAACCATAACAAAAGTTAGAACCTGAATGAAAACTAAAGAAACTAAGGAATCAAACAGAATTGAACTTAAGAATAAGAGTACCTTTATTGATCTTATGGATTGGCCTAACTCCAATACCGAAACACTCTAATCCTCACTTCCCAAGTGTTTGATAAAGCTTAAGAATAATAAAGCTTTTTCTTTCCCAACCCAAGTGTATCACTCTTATGGTCTCACTAGCACCTTGGAGTCTGATCACAGCTGAAGAGTAAGTGAAAGGGCTGGGTACTAGGTCCTATTTATAGAGGTAACGAGTGAAACTAACCTTATTTTGATTTGAATAAAAACAATGTATTTATTTGAAGATAATTGAAGATTCGTCCATCAGAGGCTGAAGACTCAGTCAAAACTAACAGAGGTAGGTCTAAGGAGTCAAAGGTGGTTTTTCAAACTTAAAACAAAAATAATATTATGGGCGCTATATCGCCCCTATGTGGTGATATATCGGCTGGGCCCTAATCCCGAGTCTCCGTTCGTACGATCGTGCAATGTCAATGTGTTTTCTGTATTCAGCATCAGGCGATATATCGACTCCAATGCTGCGATATATCGGCATACGTGATTATTTTAAACACGTAATTGTACTTTTTCAACATAATTAAGATTGAATAACTACTTTGACTGAGTCAAACTATGGCCCTAACAGTTTCTGGTGAAGACTAAGTCTTATATTCCCTTATTTTATCATTAAAATAATAATTATTTAAACCTTATTTAAGTCATAATCCTATTGGCTTTATCTAAACCTTAGGTTATAATAATTATCATATTTATAACCAACAATATTAATCAAACCTTATGTTATAATTAATATTCTTAAACTATAGATTAAACTTATAAAATCCATAACTATTGCTAGGAGTTTCCAACTAAGTCCCGATTTGAGCCAAAATCCACGAAATTTAAAATAATACAACTACTACTAGCTAGCTAACTAAGTAAATATTCTGGGACTCTACATAAATTTACTAACATATTAATTCCTCTTGACTCCATTAAAGACTCGAAATTGCACTCTTGAATTCATAGAACGCCTATAAGAAATATATATACGTTATTAATTATCCATTGTTACAACCATAATTGTCACTTAATCCTCTATAGACGGTCTACAATGAGATGTGACGAAAATACCGTTTTACCCCTCATTGTTCCTTAAAACACTTAGTTCCTTGTAAATGATATTTCAGTAAACTAATATTAATTACTGAAATGAGATCTCTATCATGTAGCACCTTGAACCAAACTAAAAGGAAACCATCGTTTCACTTCTTCATCAGAAGCTATAGATGTTCATATCTATGATTAACACTCCCACTTAATTATACTACAAAGTTCCCAAGATGTAAGTATGTGCTAGTTCGTAGGGTAAGCTGGTAACGAATACGTCAAAGAACTCAAATAATACAATCAGTTAGAATACTAACCACTTAGAATTGAGATTGAATTGACCTATGGTCAACTATATGATATGACTAGAATAGATAATAACGATATGTTTACTTATCCTGTCTACTGTCAATATCGGTCCAGTCCGATGTAACAAATACATCTGATTGTATCTACTTTGCTAATGTTCTGGAAAGAACATAACACTGCAATGTGTAAGTAGAACATATCGTAGAATTGGCAAGTCAGTGTAAATCCTGTGCACTGACTAATCTTAGAACTAACTTATTTTGAACATATAATCATATTTATATTCTACTGTGATTACGTCACTATGAATATGATTAGCTATATGCTCGAGATTTAATCGAAGTTTATATTAAACAAATAATCATGAAAATAAAACATGTGAGCAAAGTGATTGACCAAGTCAAAAAATGATTTCTATTCTTTTATTGATAATAAAATGAGATTACAAAGAAATTGAGTTTTAGTTAGGGCATAAAACCCCAACACATATATGTGTCCATACGTAGCATGGATGGCCTCCCATATATCATATGCATATTTAAGGCTTTGTAGAGTATTTTTGGTCTCCATATTCACTGATTGGAGTAAATAATACCTAGCCATATGATTTATTCTTAACCACTTGGCGTACTCAAACTGATCAATCACTGAAGCATCTTGTAATGACCCAAATTTCCTAATAAGGTTTAGGACCTTGATTAGGAGGTCGGGAGGGCCATAATTAATTTATTATGTTATTAAATGATTATATGCTTATTTATGTGAATTATATTATTATATGATAATAAATGCATGCATATGGATTCATTTTTCATTATAAGGGCATTTTGGCAATTTGACCCATTGAGGGCACATTTGTATATTTTCATGCATGTTGGTGAATTATGAGTAAGACCACATCATAATGTGGATTTGTTCAAGCCATTATGCATGAGACGATCTTTGAATGCAAGTTATCGGTTTGGTCATAACGGGGTTAATTCCGGGGCTCAGGGTGAGTCTCGGGGTAATTTGATGATTAGTACATTACTAGGAATTAAAGGGTAATGACATATGAATTATTATCATTTGAGAATATTGGGAAAAACGGGAATTGGAGGGTGTTAATTATGATTAACGAGATAGACGGGAAAGGATGATTTTGCCCTTGGTGGCTGTTAAGGGTTTTAGATAGGCTTGGGGGAATTTTGCTCTTTTGACCTAAGGGATATATATGAAATAAGAAAGTTGTTGAAAGCTAACCAAAACAGAGCAATTCTTCTTCCTCTCCCGACCAGTTTTTCTCCATCTTTTCTCTTTGGATTTTTGAGCTCTCTTTGAGGAATCAAGCTAGGGAAGTGAGTCTTGAGGGCTTAGGGTTGTGTTCCACCATTAAAGAGGGTTCTATATTGAGTTTGAGGTAAGTTTCTAGCCATTGAAACTCAGGTTTATGCTCTGTTTTCTTTTTGGTTTCAACTTGATTCTAGTTTGGATATATGAGAATTTATGGGAGTTTTTGGCAAAGGTTGCTTGGGTTATGATGCCTATGACATGTAGAGTAGATATTTAGGTTCATTCGGGAGTTTGGGATCAATTTTTTAAAGTTGGAAATGGAGAAATCGAAGGAGGAAGAACCAGGGATGTTTTAGCCTGGTCCTAGTGCTATAGCACCCAAGGGAGGGCGCTACAGCGCTGTCCAGGGCCAGACAGCTCTGGCTGTAGCGCTGGGGCGCTAGGGGGGCAGCGCTGTAGCTACCCTGCTTTTCCTAATTCACATTTTGGGCACTTTTGAGGGTTTTTGGCTTGGGGTTTCAATTCCTAAGGTTCCGGATCGAATCTACTAGCCGTTTGAGTACGCTTCGAGGTCTCGGGAGTAAGGTTTAGGTCAAGAACCTTTTATTGTTGATTTCATTAATTGGATTCCATATTTGGTTATGACTAGGTGACCGCTAAGGGATCAAAGGATTGATCGTTCTCAAGGGTCGTTCATTTGTTATTTCTCGCTCTAACCAGAGGTAAGAAAAATGCACCCAGTATGTGATGCATGTGATGCATGGGAAACATGTGATTAGGGCATGACATGAATGTTGAATATGAGATTGATCAGAGCTTGAGTCTCTGTATTTGTGCATGATCATAATTATGCTAGTGATTGTTAAGTAAGCATGCTAAATGCCCTACATTCGGATATTTGACATATGATATATGCCTGGTTGCATTGCTTACTTGTGTATGGAACTGACCCATGAGTCAGCACGAGCTGTATGGTATTGGCTTAAGAATCAAGAACGGCACTGATGTGTTCAACACAAGCCGAAATTATTAGATCTAATCAACATAAGCACTGAATGACTCATCATGAGCATTAGTGCTTGACCGACCTCAAGTTCGATGAAAACTAAAATCGTTTGTCTAGCCTAATGGCTAGTCACTCAGAGCCAGGGCCAGAAGGCCCAAGTGACTGCATCGTCACATGGCTAAGGGTACAGAGCCCATGTTAGTGACTCATTATTAGTCACTCATCTGATTAGGGCTACACGCCCCAGTATGATTATCAGAATGTCAGGTGTTAATTCACTCATCTGATTAGGGCTACACGCCCCAGTATGATTATCAGAATGTCAGGTGTTAATTCACTCATCTGATTAGGGCTACACGCCCCAGTATGATTATCAGAATCTCAAGTGTTAATTCACTCACATGATTAGGGCTACCCGCCCCAGTATGGTTATCAGAATCTTAAGTGTTAATTTACTCATCTGATTAGGGCTACACGCCCCAGTATGATTATCAGAATCTTAGGTGTTGATTCACTCATCTGATTAGGGCTACATGCCCCAATATGATTATCAGAATCTCAAGTGTTAATTCACTCATCTGATTAGGGCTACACGTCCTAGTATGGTTATCAGAACCTCAAAGTGTTAATCACTCATTTGATTAGGATTGACTTGATAGACATCCATACAAAGGGCAGGGCCCACAATCACTATCTGGACTTATTTGCATGCATGAATAGGGATATTATTGCTAGGCATGCACGTTATGATTTAGTAACATATTATTACTGTTCATGAGCATATTGAGTTTTCTTTCTGAGCTTCGGCTCACGGGTGCTATGTGGTGCAGGTAAAGGCAAAAGAAAGTTGGACCATCCTTGAGTTGGAGAGCTTTGGTAACGATGTGTACATATGCGGTTGCTCGACCACCACGGCCGAGGGTTTAAAAAGGAACTAAGGTTAAACCCTATTTTGCTGCTTAGGTCGGCTGGTTGTAAATCTTTTGTTGTAATTAACCTTAAAATTATGTTTTTGGAATCCCAATGCATACAGTAAACATTTTAGTGAATTGTTGTATCTTAACCAAAAAAATTTAACCCTAAACCGCTAATCATACTTAGTTACACGATTATGGCCAAATGACTTGATTAGCGAGTTTAACACTATTTAAAATGCATACCGTAACAACCCCCGGGTAGTAGGGCGTTACACATCTATTGGCGGTTCATCGATTGGTGGTGTTTTAACAACCTCCATCAAATTCTCTCTTAACAATAATATATCCATATCATGTCTCCAAAATACTATATTTTCATCATTAAGTTCAACCACTACATTGTAGTTGTTTTGAGACATTTTAACTGAAATAAAATAAAATAATGTTATTATTTGAAAAAATATCAATGTTTTGGAAAGTAAACATGATGCATGAATGTAATAATCAAAACACATAAATTAACATTTACTTTTCCACGATAAAACTACCCAACAAATAAAGTGTTGCCTTAGGGTCAGTCAAGTTAAATTCAAATAGCTCATAAGACAATGTAATCTTTATAATTTAAAACTTAAAATAACTCTTTATTTTCTCTTTTAAATATAAAGTACCGCTGGTTTGGTCAAGATGCAATTATCCACCACAAAAGCTTAATTACATTTTTGTAAGTGTAACCCATTATTTCAGAATTCATGACTTAACTTAGAGAGTGTCGCCTTAGGGTCGGTCAAGCCTAAAATACATCACTTCCTCCTATCTTTGTAAGAAGCCAACATTGGTATTAATATGTCTAGAAACATTCCTTAGGGGGACGGAAACAAAGTCGCCTCGAGGCCCTATTCATATTTCACGGTGTTGTACTAATAATGGAAATCATAGGTCACAATGAGATGTTCACCTTCTCCCACTTACTATTTTAGATTAAATGTGTTTTATCAAACTAATCAATTAATTCCAAATTAATTACTAGTTTATTAATAACCCTATGAATGTAATTAATTACAAAAATCATAATTATAAAAGAGCATATTTCTATAATTAATGTGATCTAAATAATTAACCATTACATTCATCTAACTTTACTAAAACGCTTTTTACATAAAGTTGGTTATCTTAAAGACCTATAAAACCTATTGCCTTTATTATGGTGTGAGTTACCAAGTTTTAACTAATTTAATACTTAGTAGTTTACATGCAATTGGTTTCTCCAAAACAATTCATATAAACAAATTGGACAATCTTAGGTAATCATGTTTCTAAAAGATTCATGATTAATGAGAAATGAGAAATTGTGTGGGGTTTCATGAATGACATGTAATTGACTAATGCATGATCATGTTATCAATCAAATATCAATGAACATTTATTTAAATAATTACAATAAATAAACAATAAATGATGAACCGAGTACTAATGTGTATTTCTAAGATTTACAACCCTTTGAAAAAAAATTAGTAATAAAATTGCAATCTAGCCTATGTAGCTTTCAAGACTCTCCAAGAATGCTCCTCATCTCCTTTAGGCTTTCTTACTAATCTTTAGGAACTTTGTTTTGCCCAACTTATTAATTAGAAACAAATTTTCTAATTAATTTATTTGATTAAAACTAACTTTTAATTAAATAACAATTTTTGTCATCTTTTTAATTTAGTTGAATTTAAATAATTAAATAATCAAATTCAAATAATTATTTAAACTTAAGATATTAAAATATCTTAACCAACTAAAAGATATTTTATTTTCTAATAAAATAAAATAAAAATAATTAAACATTTAAATTCAAATAATTTAAAAATTAATTAAATAAAAGATATTTACAACAACTTAGGAATCAGGGTTTTGGGCACCAAGTGGTGCCCTAGGGCCAACAACACAAGGAGCCAAGGGCTCGGGTGGGGTGGTTGGCTGGTGTCACGGGCCGGCTATTTGGGTACTCCAACTAGACGGAACGTGCGGCACTTGCAGACTCTTCAAGCTAGCAAGTCAGCCTACAACACACACCTACAGGCAAACAAACTCAGAGGTTAGCCACATACACATCTCAGACATGCAACGGGCGATAACGAAGTATGAGCAAGCACAAAGCAAGTCATTCCTAGGAACGTCCACACAACACAAAGCACACAACAAGGCAAGTGGCACACAATGGCCCAACGAAGATAACAAACAAGTAACACATAAGCAACAAGGAAGCACACAGGGGCAAGTATGGATAAATGTTATTTCATTAATATATAGCCTTGATAAGGCAAGGGAGTACACATCTTTGGCCCCTATCTGCTGATGGCCATGGTGCTTCCCTAAGTCACCAGGTCACCTTCCCCTAAGGAGCCTTCTAGGGAAATAAAGTCTTCCCAGGAACATATATGATTTTTGTCTGGGAGACATGTGCAATATTACAGAACTGCCACTACCCTATCCCATGAGGTTGCTTGGTGCAAGACTTGACTAATGATCAAGCACCAAGGCATGCTCATTACAAAATGGTCCCATGTGGGTGTGCCAAAGGGGCAGCACGCCACAGCTGGTGTACAGGGGCTCAGCCAGGGGCCTGGCGCATCAGGCATGGAGACAGGTGGGTGCGCGCGTGCAAGGGTGCGGGGTGCGCGCTGGGAGCCATGGGGCTGGGGCTGCGTTTAGCGCGCGGCTGCAGGAGGCTCGGGCCTAGGCATGCACGAGGGTGAGTAAGGGCTCAGGTCGTGTGCCTCTTAGGTACATGGCTCAGGTTCCTCCTCATCTCTTGTGTACATATTTTTAAAATACATATTTCTCAAATAAATTTACAAAAATCCTATGCCCTTTATGACTTACACAAGATCTAGAAAAATAATAAAATTCATAACCCAATAACACCTTATAATTAACGATAGATCATTCAACCATACAACATATTCATCAATTCAATATACATATCAACATACATTAACAAATGCAAGAAACCCACACAGTATTTAATATATATATATAGACTGCTCTAGTACCAATTGTTAGTGTTAAATTATCAAATCATAGGTACACAGTGGAATATATGGACCCATTTTAATAAATATTAATACCAGCCAGGAGCATACACACACACACACATGTATATAAAATCACATACAAATAGATCAGGTATTACCTCTTGTAACCTATCAAGTGTCCTTGAGTCTTTTTGTATAAATCAACGATCTTCCTATCCAGTGTTCTGAGATCTCACACCCTGATCTTCCAAACCAATCCTCAAACACACAAGGACGTGTGTGGGCACGTAGGATTCAAAAGATTGATTTATGTGACTCCCTAGATGTACTACAACACATGAGATGTACAGAGTTTTTTGACAGAGGGAATGTTTAGAATAGTTTTCAGGTTTAGAGAAAACTATTGCTTTAAAGAAAGAGTCTGTATTTTTATTATTCAAAATAATAATTAAGCCTTATTCTCAAAGTCAAGTACTATTAGACTTATAAAGTTATTTAATCTAATTAAATAATCTTTACTAAAATATAATTCAAATTAAAACTAATTATATATTTTCATTTGATTATTTATTTAAATCATATTTAAAAAGAATAATTAAATAACTGATTAAACAAACTTATTTGAAATTCAAAATTCAAACCCTCACGATAAAAATCCCTAATGTTAAGCGACATTGCCCTAATTTTCTTATTTGTTTATTTAATCAACTTTTAAGACAAGATATTTATCCCAACATAAATATTAGTTAATTCAAAACTAACTTTATCTTAAAATACTATTTTTAAATTAAATAAATAAATATCATATTATAAACAAGATATTGATTATTCTCTTTTTTTATATTAATCCAAATGTACGCCCTGGTTTTCCCACGGGCTGATTAGCAGGTCGAGACTCGGACTAATCAAGGTTAGTCCGAGAACTTCCCCAGGTCAGAGATTTTGTTTTCCAGGTCGTGGCTCATGTAGCTCGAGGTATCCTCAAGAACTCGCCAATGCTGCCCAAGACTGGGGCAAGGAGTCCTTAAGGCCGAAGGTTGGGTCAGTAAAGCAGCTCGTTGTGCGAGCTGATGCTCGTGGATCTCTGACCCCTTGTAAAGTCAACACACGCAAGATAAACGTGCCTATATCTGACATCACGTGTCCGATATCTCCCTAACTTTCCGGGCACGCATCAGGAACGTGCGCATTCAGACACCCACGGCTGGGTTGGGCCGTGCGGCCCATTATCTCCTTACATACTGATTAGACCACACTTATGTGTTAGGTTTAGGAATTAATCATAAATGTTACAGAGTTGATATGACCAATGGTAAGGTCACGTGATGACCTCCCTACCAACTTCCAGGTGCCTTCTCCTATAAATATGGGGACCCTGGGAGTTGATAGGGGTTGGAAAAAGTAGTCTCTGAAGAGCCATATACTTTGTAAACCAAATACCCATAATACATCAATAATATTGACTAGTGGAGTAGAAGGATTTGAACCTTTGAACCACTTAAAAAACGTGTCTTGAGTCACATAGTTCATTCTCTAAGATTTCATATCTGTGACGGTTCTACTTTCAGCACTAATCCATTTTTCTTCTTCTCTTAATTACCTGTTGGCGAAGAACCGCGTCAACAGTTTGGTGCTTTCGTTGAGAGCAAGTTCGATTAGTGCTACCGCAAACATCCAACTATGGTGACCACTCCATCCAGGCATGGCAACGAAACAGAACAGCATGATGGGCAGGAGGCCCACCATGTTGCCATCCCTGATGAGCAAATTCCTGAAGTCCAGCAGAGGCCAGGAAAGCAGCCGGCGGGCCAGGACGACACTGGTAGCTCAGCACCCCGGCCACCTAATCCAAACCCGTGTTATTATACTGCAGTGGAGATGGAGAATGCTCAACTGAGGAGCCAGTTAGCAACAGCCGGTCGGCAAATTCAGGATTTTCTGGCCCGACTACCTCCTCTCACAACCAACGTTAACGTTGGAGAAAGGCAAGGTGAGGCTCCTAAGTCTCGCCGGAGTAATCGGTCCAGACATAGCCGTTCAGATAGGCCTCATGCAGCCAACTCCGTCCCTTCATCGCACCATCAAGAGGCAAACTTCAGGGAAATGCCTGGGGTCAGACAACAGCAATACAACTGTTCGGTTAGGACGTCAACCCCTAGCTCTCAACCTTCCTCGAGGGCGCCCGGGAGAGCTCGAGGAAGCTCCCGAAGGAGATCCGGGTTGGGCCAGCAGCGCCAGCCCGTCCCAGAAGACTGTCCTGCACTTCGTCCAGATCGCCCTGCGCAGGACCAGCAAGCTGGCAGGGCCGGAAGAACCCCGCCAAATTTGATCCGTACGGACGGAACTAGGATCGCCTCCCCAGTCAGGCATCCTCCTTCTCCCATCAGATACCCATCTCCTCAGCCAATTCGGGACGTCCCAGCCTACGGGAGTAGTAGGAGAGACCCGTCGTCGGCTGGGCCTTCCTGGCGCAGCAGGGTACCAGGGGAAGGATCAGATCGTAACCGCCAAAGACGCACTCCAAGCCTATCCATCAGAAGCCACTGGACCGGTAGTCGTCGGAGTGATCTCTCGGGAGGAGACCTGCGTCAGCGACTGAGTTCGGCACAAAGCCACCAGACTACGCAGGGAGGCGACCTCCGAGATCACCTCAACTCTCACAGAGACGATCGAGCCGAAGATGGTAGGCAGGCCCACTCGGCGGGAGTCCGATCCGAAGTACGTAATGGAGGGAATGTCCCAAATAACCTATCTAAAGATAGGAGGGGCAACAACCCACCTAATGTGTACAATGGGTCCGGAGCTGTGGAACAGCCCTGGAATAACCCAGGATCTCAGGACAAAACCCTTGAGCGCCTAACTCAGATGGAGGAGCTGATGAGAAAGCTCCTGACAGAAAAAGAGAAAGACGAGTATGACTCTGGCGACAAAATGGAACTCTTCGCCCCCAATATAGCAGCGACGGCCTACCCATCTGGTTTCCGTATGCCCCGTTTGTCAAAGTTCAACGGGGACGGGGACCCGTCGGATCATTTGGGAATGTTCAACACCCTAATGATGGCTCATAACATTGGCCCGGAGATGCGTTGCTTGATCTTTCCTTCCACACTGATCGGACCTGCCAGGCAGTGGTTCAAGCAAAGTAAAAGACAGTCAATCAATTCCTGGAAGCCTTTTTCAGCTGACTTCAAAAGGGCATTCCGCGCCTCCCAGGCCGCCCGAATCCAGGCAGACTCCCTAGCTAACGTGAGGCAACAGCCCGGTGAAACGCTAAAAGCCTACTTGAGCAGATTCGCGAATGTCGCTGCTTGAGCTCGGGACGCTGACGATAGCTCTAAGCTCATGGCCATGAGAACCGGAATCCTGGTCGAAGGAGACCTGTGGAAAGATATTCAGAGGAAGGGAGTCGGCTCGGTTAACGAATTCCTTAACAGAGCCCAAGAATGGATAAACTTAGAGGAAGCTGAAGCTTCAGCCGCGGGGACCAGCCAGGTTCCCGAGAAGCCCGCAGGGGCAGGGACGGAGATCGCGGTAGCAATCCCCAGCGACGCGCAGAACAACCAGCCTGGCGGTGGCAAAAGAAAAGGAAACGGTGAAAACAGCCAGCACGGTCAAAAGAAGAATAAGTCTGTGGATAAATTCAAGCCGGTATTCACAGCATATACCGAGCTCACCCAGTCCAGGGAAAATATTTTCCTGGCCAACGCTGCTCGGAGCCATTGAAGGACCACAAGGGAAAGAGAGATACTTCGAAGTTCTGCCGTTTCCATAACGACATCGGCCACAATACCGACGATTGCAGACATCTAAAAGATGAAATCGAGACTCTCATCCGAGCAGGCCCCTTGGCGCAATATTCACAAAACAGGGTCTCAGCGGGTCGACCAACTCCAGAAGTCCCAGCCAATCAGCCCGGGCCTCGGGTAGATCAGGACGTCCCTCCTCCCGTGATCGAGGGAGAGATATCCACCATCTCTGGAGGACTGCATATGGCTGGCACGAGCAGAGGCGCACAGAAGAGGTATGTGAATGAGTTAAAGGCTCATAACAGAGCGGAGTTCGTCCCGGAGAAACGCCAGTCCAAACAGCAATGGCTGGAGAAACAACCGATAACTTTCACGGAGGAAGACGCAGGCCATGTCCAATTCCCTCATAACGATCCTTTGGCCGTGGCAGTCCAGCTCGCCAACCGGAAAGTAAGGAGAATGTTGGTGGACAATGGGAGCTCGGTGAACCTCCTATTCCGATCCACCTTAGAAAAGATGGGTCTGACTGTCGCCGAGCTAAAGGCCACCTCGATGATGCTATATGGTTTTTCGGGAGAAGGATCAGCAGCGATAGGGACGATCGAGCTGGTGATCACCCTAGGAGAAGAGTCTCGGACAGTCTCCAAGCTACTTGAGTTCGTGGTCATTGACTGCTCCGCTGCCTACAACGCCATTTTGGGACGACCTGCGCTCATAGCTCTCGAGGCCATCACTTCCGTTCGACACCTCGCCATGAAGTTCCCTACTTCAACAGGAGGCTGTACCATCAAGGGCGATCAGCTCGCTGCCAAGGAATGCTACAGCATTTCCATGAAGGGAAAGTCTAAACCCGGGCAGCTGGCAATGGCCATTCAGGGCGAAGAGGAATCTCAGGGACCCAAGGCGGCTCCCGAGATTGAAAAACCTCAGATTTCCGAAGAGGAAAAGATCGCCCTAAATGAGGACATTGACCCCCGTGTAGGCGAGGACAGATCCGAGCTCCAGGCTATTGAGGAGCTCGAGGAGGTGAACATTGACGAACAAAATCCGTCACGGACGGTTAAGCTTGGAAAGAACCTCTGCGACAAGAGAAAGGCGGAGCTGATTGCATTTCTGAAGAATAGCTTGGACGTATTCGCCTGGTCCCACGAGGACATGGTGGGGATTAGTCCGAGTATCATCATGCACACACTCCACCTGGATAAAAGTATTCCTGCCAAATCCCAAAAGCAGAGGCGTTTAGGAACGACCCGAGCCGAAGCCCTTGAAGAAGAAGTGGCCCGGCTCAAAAAGTGTGGCTTTATCCACGAAGCCAAATTCCCAATTTGGGTCGCTAATCCCGTGCTGGTTCCAAAGCCCAACGGGAAATGGCGGACCTGTATTGACTTCTTCGACCTGAATAAAGCCTGCCCCAAGGATTGCTTTCCATTGCCAAGGATCGATCAGCTGGTGGATGCCACGGCGGGGCACGAGCTCATGTCCTTCATGGACGCGTACTCAGGCTACAATCAGATCGCGATGAACCCGGCGGACCAGGAGCATACCATCTTCATGACCCCAACGAATGTCTATTGCTATAAAGTCATGCCATTTGGTCTGAAGAATGCCGGAGCTACCTATCAGAGGCTAGTAAACAGAATGTTCGCGGACCAGATCGGAAAGAACATGGAGGTGTATGTCGATGACATGCTTGTCAAATCAAAGATTGCCGACAACCATGTTCCCGACCTGGAAGAATGTTTTGGAATACTACGAGAGTACGGCATGAGGCTCAATCCTCAGAAATGCACGTTCGGTGTCGCATCTGGGAAATTCCTGGGGTTCATAGTCAATACCCGAGGAATCGAGGCAAACCCCGACAAAATCAGGTCACTGCTCGAGCTTCCTTCCCCCAGGTCGCGGAAAGACGTCCAAGGCCTCACAGGAAGGGTGGTGGCACTCAACCGGTTCATTTCCAAATCAACCGACAAATGTTTGCCCTTCTACAACCTGCTCCGAGGAAACAAGAAGTTTGAGTGGACAGTAGAATGCGAAAGCGCATTCCTCGACTTGAAGGCGCATCTGGCTGAGCCGCCCGTGCTGTCCAAGCCCAGGGCAGGAGAACCTCTTTATCTATACATGGTCGTCACTGAGGATGCAGCAAGCGTCGTGCTAGTGCGAGAAGAGGACCAAGTTCAAAATCCAGTCTACTACATCAGCAAGAGACTCCTCGGAGCAGAATCAAGGTACCCCATGATGGAAAAATTGGCGTTCTGCCTAATCACGGCCTCGCGAAAGCTCAGGCCGTACTTCCAGTCCCACTCTATACACGTCATGACCGATCAGCCTTTAAGGCAGGTTTTGCCAAAGCCTGAGGCATCGGGACGTTTGTTAAAGTGGGCAGTCAAACTCAGTCAGTTCGAGATTTTCTATACTCCACGAACTTCCATAAAAAGTCAGGCCTTGTCCGACTTCGTGGCGGAGTGCGCGGGATTCCAGGAGAATCCATCAGAAGGCTTGCCTCAGGTCGCTTCCCCACATTCATCGTGGAAGATCTTCGTCGATGGTTCATCTAACGAGAACGGCTCCGGGGCCGGAATCATCCTGATATCCCCCGAGGGACATAGATTCCACTCGGCGCTAAGGTTCGTGTTCAAGGCGTCTAACAACGAGGCAGAGTACGAGGCTTTGTTGGCTGGGCTGAGGGTAGCTAGCGAGCTAAAGGCGAACTCCGTTCAGTAAGGACTTATCGTTTGCATGTGGATGGTGGAGAGGGCCATGTGGTTCGAGGAACTGATGGTTGATGTCTAGAGCATGAGTGCTAGAGTCGCTATGGCGGTGCTTCTTAGGATGGAATTAGTAAAGTTAGATTCGTGATAATCGAGTTAAAGGAACCCCGGATAGTTCTATGGCTTCTGGTTTGCCAGAAAGGGGGAAAAGTCTGGTTGATAAAGATGGTACTTTTATTGTTAGAATGCCGCAAGGAAGGATTCTCAATTTTTGAGGTAGAAGGACCCCAGACAGTGCTTGGGCACCTAATTTGAGGCTGGAAAGAAGCCTGGTTGAAGAAGCTAGTTAACAAAATGGCGATAGGAACCAGGGAGGTTATTGGTATGCATGAGGGAGAGGATGCCACCTGAGAGGAGGTCAGGCGAGGGCATGACGTCTACATGGAATGACTCGGTATGATAGAATGGACTTCCCGTGGTGAGGGAACGGAGAACTTGAATGCCTCGCTACATTCGTAGTTCGAGGCCGATTCCTCGAGGGAGAGTATTTAACAGAATGGTTTATGCTTTGGACATGTAGCGAACTGGAAGAACTCGGTGTTGTGAATGCTCCGAGAAGGTGATGGACATAGAGAGGTTGCCTCAATGGTGCCATTTGAGAGGCTGAGGACAGTAATACTTATTGAGAAGGAATTTGAAACTTTGGCAGACGGATTGTTGAGGATAGCAACTGGAGTACGTGAAGGAGATGGAGTTGACCAGTGGGAAAGCTATATGGTTATGCACAGAAAGATTTAGGTAATACTTCAAGGTCAGACTACAGATAGGGTTGGTATAAGGAATGTTGTAAAAGACGGTTTTGGCCGACAGAAAAGTCTATTGAAGCAATCGAAGGAATTTGGCCCTGGAGTAGCCAGAGTGTTGTACTGCGGGGACTGTTAGCATCGCAGGGTTAGAACGGAATGTGCAAGGTTGGATACAAGGTGGGACGATGTCCCTAAGAATTGATCTATGACCTGTTTATTACCAGTTGGAAACCAAGGAGAGAGACATTTCAGGAATTTTGTTTTGAACTGAGTAAAGTGTGAGGAGTTGGTAACAAAGATTCTAGATTTGGTTCAAGCTACGGCAGCACAGGTAAGTTCTTTAAGTAGAGAATACAAGAATGGTTCAGGCAAGTTCCCTTCAAGTTCACGAGCAGTACATGTGGATTACTCCCAGACGGAAATGGTGAGCAAACGACTACGCGAAAGACGTTTGTACCCAGAAGGTGGAGTCTCAGGTAAGGTTCTACGGATTATTAGTTTGAGCGTCGTCGGAAATACTCAGATTAGAGCTACAAGGAGAAGGGATAGGCATGAGGAGATTTGATATGAAGCCGCAAAGAGGCTAATGAAGAACGTTTG
This sequence comes from Humulus lupulus, assembly GCF_963169125.1. NCBI lineage: Eukaryota > Viridiplantae > Streptophyta > Magnoliopsida > Rosales > Cannabaceae > Humulus > Humulus lupulus. Next base: position 74,894,023 of record NC_084800.1, read on the forward strand.
AAGAACAGAAAGCATAGCAAGACTGGTAAGCGTGACATCTATTGCACAAGCACCTCTGAAGATTACTACATCAGAGATGAGAAGAACAGCAAAACTTGAGGTTAGACGGAAAGGATGGTGTCAAATTAGAAAGAAATTCAGAAGACAAGGTAGGATTTGATTAGTAGCTGGTAATGCGGGAATGCGTGTGTGTTATGGTTAAGTAAAGAAGTGATGGCATAAAGGACTTGATCTATGGTAAGGGTATGGACTTGTGAGAGTGCGTCACGGATTGTGCATGCCCAGGCGCATCTGGCGCGAGGATGGATCGAACCTTGTGGGAGACGAAGGTATGAACCTGGTTGATACACTTGGAACGTTAGGTCGACTGTTGTGCATGGCATAAGGTACTCGAGTATTGGGTGTTAGTAAGAAGGATAACGTTGAGACCCAGATGTGGTGAAAAGTGACTGACGGATGATCAGTGTTAGGGATCCTTGAGTTAGCGAAGGGGATTTTAATTGGAGGTGGAACTCCTAGCTGTGAGGCGTGTGTCAGTCGGGGAATAGCGCCATAGACTGCATTGGAATGGACAAGGCAACGACTGAGATCGGCATAATCTTAGTAGGTAATGAGTAGCTGGCGGGTGTCACTGAGCTATGGAATTCAAAGTGTTGGCTTGAGTTGAACAGGGAAGGACCCTGTCATGGTGGTACAAGTAGGATACCAGGATCGAGTGAAGGATCCAGTTAGAATTTGGTTTTTGAATGAGAATGCTGAATGGATATCATTTCACCTCCTAGGGTACGCGGTACCGGGAGGGTTGAGCAGGTGACAAGATCTAGTGTTTTCCTTTGGACCCTGAGGGGTTAAGTGATGTGGTGGTGTATCGCGGGAATAGACCACAATAGACCTTAAGTAAAGTATCCGGATAAGAAAAGTTTTAACTCAGTTGATCGAGTTAGTATAGTTGGGTCAAGTGAACTGGTTTCGGGATGGAACGTCGATGATATTGAATGGAGACCCTATTGTATTTTAAATTCTGGAATTGATTTAGAGAACGAAAGGAACCGAGTGGGAACCTGGAATTATCAATTGATTGCAAGTGAATTGGCAGTCTGAAAGTTTATCAGATATCTTAAGGAATTGAGCGCTGAGTAAGCGAATACTTGAGGTATTAAGGGAAGTGTAATCCCTGATGAGTTAGTCGTGGTAGCAGTTGCTGGTGTCTGGTTAATGAAACGCGACATAGGACATGGTAAAAGGTGAAGGATAGTGGATACTACTATTTGGCAATGGCTCAGAGAGGAAGCCAGAGAGGCTGTTGGAATTCTTAAGGCAGGAGTGTCTGCCTACCTGAAAGAATAAAGAGCTTGTGAATTGTTAAACTATGAGGAAATAAAGCTCCGGAAGGAAAGAGTTGCATCTCTGCGTAATAACAGACGAGGTTCTGTAAGGTGTTCAAAGAAACTCTTGATTCAACATAAAATTCTGAAGTTGTACTAAGGGTTAGGCCAGCGGGGCCTACAAGTTGATCCCACCTGGTGGAGGTGATGACTTTTGAGTAACTCTGGAATCAAGAATAAGACAATGTATTGGTCATTGTAATCTAGGCAGACCCTGAGGTTTCAGCAGGGTTGCGGTGTATGCAAGAAGCTATCAAGGTATGACTATTAGACGAGATCTTGCGGGGCAAGATTGTTACTCCTGAAAGAGCGTTGATGGGAACTAAAGTAAGGCGATGGACCTTGGAGATTATGGTCAGATTGCAGGTTGCTGACTGATGTGTTTGGGTAAATTTCGAGGACGAAATTTTTATGAGGAGGGGATAGTTGTAACGACCCAAATTCGCTAATAAGGCTTAAGGGCCTTGATTAGTGTGCCAGGAGGGCAGGTTGTGATTTATGTGTGATTTTGTGAGTTAAATGCATGGTTATGATTTAAAGCATGTTATTTGGCTATTTGTTTAACTGAGATGCATGGCTATGTTTTCTAGTATGCATGTAGGCCCGGATCGTGTTAGAAGGGCGTAATTGTAATATTTGGCCATGTTGGGCATAACTGTATTGATATGTGATAATTGTATTCTGTGAATTGTACCACGTGGGTGTGGTTTAATTATGGTGATGCACGTGCCGAGACGGTCCTAGAGAGCTAGTTAACTCAAGAGTCACAACGGGATTTCTATACCCGGCTCGGGAGGAGCCTAGGGGTACTTTGGGAATTTTATGGTTAAGTTGAGATTTAGCGGGTAATGGTTATTGGAGATATAACCATTAGTTACTGCTGTGGGTAACAAGTTTTAAGGTAAAAAGTGGTAGAAATGAAATAGAAATGAAAAGACTTAAGTGTCCTTTGAGGTTTAGCTAAGGAGGATTAGTAGGAAAGGGTAAAATGGTCATTTGGCAAGGGTTATAGACATTTTGCAGCTAGGATTTAGGGGTATACGGTTTGGGCATTTATGTCACTTGAGGCTTGATAGAAATTGAAGAGAAGAAAGAGAAGGAGAAAGAAGTTAGGGCAAGAAGAAGAAAAGAAGGAGAAGTGGGAGTCTAGGAGGAGATCAAGGACTTTGTGTGGGTTCTCCATTTGAGGTAAGGGTTTTATACACATTTAAGTTTTGATTTCTGTTTTGATTTGTAAAATCTAGAGCTTGAGTTAGTGTGTTTGAGTTTTTGGTTTGAGTTGCTGAAAATGGGAATCAAGGGGTGGATTCTTGAGTGTGTTGATGTTTTGGCCTTGTATCTAGTGCCTATAGGTTGTTAAGTTGTTCATATGAAGCTTGGAATTGAGTTTTGGGGTTTAGATATTGGTTTAGGGTGATTTGGAGAGGTTGAAGCTCGGGAAAACGCGAAGGAAAAACCCAGAATTCTGGGTCTGCGAAGGCGTGCCGCGGCACGGGTTTTGCTTGCCGCGACGGGGAGCCTCTGGTTTCTGGGTGCCGCGGCACAAGGCTAATTTCAGGATGGCATTTTTAGGCAATTTTAGGCCTTTGCTCCGGGAGTTCGAGGGATGTCTCCGGGGTGTTGTTTTAAGGTTTTAGAGGTCCCGAGAGTGCGGGATTGGTCCCGGGAAGTGGTTTTGGGTTGATTAGTATTGAGGGATGTTTCTTGTGTGTTGTGACTAGGTTGTTGGTGAGGCTCGTGCTAGAGGACCGTGCTCGCGGCTTTAGTGCATCAGGAGGCTCGGAATACAGGTAAGAAAACTATAACACCCGTAGGATAGGGCGTGGACCCATAGTGTGATTGCCGGGCACGACCCTATATTGCATGTTGCATGATGAGATGATTGCTGGGCATGGCCCTATATTGCATCACATGTTAGGGTGTAGATTTAAAATAAATTGGCATATGTTTGAATGTTGCTTGATTTATGTTATGTATGTTTGTAATGAAATGAACGGCAAGGGCCGAGTGCGGCGTAGGCCGGGTACGGCAGTGGAGCCGGAAGTAACACCTAGCACATGGGATGCTATAGTCAGGGCGGGGCCCGGTGGATACATGAGTTATCCTTACGGTGAGAACCGATACCCCAGGGCTTTGGTAAGGTTTCTGGGGCGGCATGGCCTTAGTCTAATGGTTGACTTGTTTATTTGTGGATTATCTGTTATGATAAACTGTATACATTGCATATGTTATGTTCTGCATGAGTTTTCTTGCTGGGCTTCGGCTCACGGGTGCTCTGTGTTGCAGGTAAGGGCAATGGCTGAGTCAACCAACCATGAGTACGGAGAGCGTGAAGCGACGCGTACATGTTTGGCCTGCCCGACTGCTTTGGTTGGGGGTTTATTCGAAAATGGCTGTAATAATCTATGATTTTATGATTAATCAACTGTAAACTTATTTCATTATGTAAATAGTTTTCAAACCTTATTTTGGGATCCCAAGTGTTTAATACTAGAAGCTTTTTAATGAAACGTCGTATTTTCAAAGATGACAGCCCTAACTTTTAATTAGTCACACTTTTGTTTCAAAACCTCGGTTAGCGAGTTCATTGCACACTGTTTTGTCTTAAAACTCACTTAGTAACGGCTCTAAGGAAGTAGGGCGTTACATCCTTCGGTCGAGCTAAAAATGATCTCGGCTCCTTGGCCATTTGCCGTTTGGGGAATAGATCTAGTGGGCGCCCTGCCCACCGGGAAGGGCGGGGTCCGTTACGCCGTGGTAGCCATTGACTACTTCACCAAGTGGGCCGAAGCAGAGCCATTGGCGACAATAACATCGAAGAAAGTACTCGACTTTGTGGTGAAAAGCATCATCTGTCGATTTGGCCTTCCTAAGAAGATCGTCTCCAACAACGGCACCCAATTTGACAGCGATCTGTTCACCGAATTTTGTAAAAGGCACGGAATTGTGAAAAGTTTCTCGTCCGTGGCCTATCCCCAGGCGAACGGCCAGGTCGAGGCCGTGAACAAAACTCTAAAGACAAGCCTCAAGAAGAGGCTAGACGAGGCAAAAGGGGTCTGGCCAGACCAGCTCCCCCAGGTCCTGTGGGCGTACCGGACCTCGCATCGAACTCCCATGGGTCACACTCCTTTCTCCCTAGCCTTTGGGAGTGAGGTCGTCCTACCCGTGGAGGTTAAAGTTCTGTCGCATAAAGTTCAATCCTACGACCAAGATCGGAACCGCGAACTCCTGTGCCATTCCCTAGACCTGGTTGATGAAAAGCGAGAGGATTCGCAACTCCAACTCGCCCATTATCAGCAAAAGATCACTCGCTACTTCAACACTAAGGTCAAAAAACGCGTCTTTAGCGTTGGCGATTTGGTCCTAAGGAGAGTTTTCCTGGCCGGAAAGGATCCCAAAGATGGGGTTTTGGGACCAAACTGGGAAGGACCATACCAGGTCATCGAAGTCATCAAGGAGGGAACTTATAAGTTAGCTCGACCTAATGGAGGGGCGAGCCCGCGGACTTGGAATGCCATCCACTTAAAGAAATACTATCAATGATCCACTTGTAAGGCCTGGAGGGCCACTTTCTATGAATAAATAAGAACCGAATGTTTATTTTTATTTGCAAGTGTGATTTTAAAAGTAACCACGAAAGACCCTTTCCCAGTTACTTGGGGGGCACATGGTACCTGGATATAACCAGGTCTCCTTAACGACTTAGGTGTTGACTCTTATCTATGGGTAAGGGTTAGCACGAACTAAGTCCTATCCTGGTTTTAACCGGGTCATAAAACTTAGAAGTTAACTTAAATTTATTGATCGTGGTTCTTCTTAAAGAGCTCGGGATATGGATAAAAGTTAACACGAACTAAGTTTTCAAAATAAGTTCCTGGTTTTAACCGGGTCATAAAACTTAGAAGTTAGCTTAAATTTATTGATCGTGGTTCTTCTTAAAGAGCTCGGGATATGGATAAAAGTTAACACGAACTAAGTTTTCAAAATAAGTTCCTGGTTTTAACCGGGTCATAAAACTTAGAATTTAACTTAAATTTATTGATCGTGGTTCTCCTTAAAGAGCTCGGGATATGGATAAAAGTTAACACGAACTAAGTTTTCAAAATAAGTTCCTGGTTTTAACCGGGTCATAAAACTTAGAAGTTAACTTAAATTTATTGATCGTGGTTCTTCTTAAAGAGCTCGGGATATGGATAAAAGTTAACACGAACTAAGTTTTCAAAATAAGGTCCTTGTTTTAACCGGGTCATAAGACTCGGAAGTTAACTTAAGTTTATTGGTCGTGGCTCTTTCTTAAAAGAGCTTGGGATATAAATAACGGTTAGCATGAACTAAGCTTATATAAAAAATATATATATATAAGTTAAGATTGCCAAGTAAATCGTCTCGAGGTGAAAACACCTCATGAAAAGGTTGCAAAGAAAATAAAAAATAATTAAAAATGCTCAAAGAGAAGTGCCCTAAGCCCCATCAGCTGGTCCTTTGGAGGTCGCGGTCTCGTCCTGCTCCACCGCGCCAGAGGCCTCCCCAGTCTCCGAGGGCGGTGCCTCTTTGTTTAGGCGAGCTTGGAGCTTCGGCAGCAAAAAAGCCCAGAGGTCCGGCGGCATAAAAGAGAAGTCAGCATCCGGGTTATGGGCCCAGCAGTGATAGAACAGGTCCTGCATAGACTGCTCCAAGATGGCCCGCTCGGCTTCCAAGGCGGCCTCCAGGGCAGTCTGGGCCTCGGTCTTCGCTGCCTCGAGATCTGCTCGCGAAGTGGCAAGGGAGGTTTTAAGTTCTCGGTTCTCGGAGCGAATCCTCTCTAGCTCGGCCTTCGAAGCCGCCAGCGCATCTTTCGCCGCCTGAGCTTCCTGAAGGGCGGCCTGGCGCTCAGCCTCCATCCCCTCGAGCTGAGCCTTGGTCCTAGCGATACCTCGATGAGCGGCAGCAATACCCTGCAAGAAAGGAAGGATAAGTTGGCTAAGTGGAAAAACAAGGCATTGTGTAAGTGTTACAGCTTTAAAATAGTGGGGTAGATTACCGTTAAAGTCATGTCCAGCGAAGACTCTATGACTAGGACCGGGCTCGTTGCTTCGATAGCCCGGAGATCCTTCTCTTTGAGCTTGTAGAAGCGGCCGACAGCATAACTCGCCGACTCATACACCGTCCCCCGGAATGCTTCTGGGATCTTTCCCAGATCCTGAGGGTCGACCGGGATGCGTACGTCCGGAATCCCGACCTCCAGTACCACGTTCTGGGTGGCTGGTGGAGACCGCTGGGGCGGCGGGGGCATGTGTCCTGCTCGGGCAATGGGGAGGATCGCCCCCTCGACCTGGGATGGCGCGGTCTTTTCCTTCTCCTTAGCCGGGGATTTGGTGGAGGCCCCGGCCGCGCTCTTGGACTCGCGGAGCCTTTTCAACCTTGGCCCTGCTGGGGGATTCCCGCCGAAGACTACACCCCGCAGATTACCCCCGGGCTGAGACATCTCTTCTGCCAAAGACAAAAACATGGTTATTACAAGTTAGCAAACATGCAGAGGTTAAAAGCAAAAAAGTATACGAATATTAAGGGAGCCCTACCCCCCGAGCTGGAAGAGCCTAGGACAATTATCTCACGAAATGGCGCGGATTCTAGGTCCGGTTCTGACTCGGGGCTTGACTCCTCTACATACTGTCTAAACCCCGGGGCATAGGCACCCCTCTGAAGTGATGGCCATGTGCGCAAGTTGGTCCCATACTCCTAAAAAAGGATCGACCTAAAAGCTAGGGTGTTATCTACTACTATGGTACCCCTAGGCCGGATCTCTTGGTGATCCAGCACGAGCCGGTCAACACAATGGAGCAGGAGTGTATTCAGGTCCGGGTCCCTCCCGTGACGATGGACGATCTGCCTAGGATTGAACCTAACCAGCCGGGGGTCTGCAGTGGCCCTATCTACATTCTTAAACAAATAAGGGTTACCTTGACCGGAAGGACCCGCGGCTGCTCCGGTTTGGATCCTCTCCTCGTCCATCCCCTGAGCGACCTCCAAGGTCCTCTTTCTATTCCTCACGAGCGGAACTTCAGCCGCCTCGTCCTCCTCGTCTTCTTCTGCCGCGACCTCCTCCACTGTGATAGGCCTGGTGTCGCGGGCTGGGGGCAGCCCCCAAGGCCTCTTCAGGTTTAGAGTCTGGTTGGGGAAGATCAATTTGCAGAACACCATCGTCTCGTCTGTCATGAGCGCGCGGTAGTCCTTTTCACTGGGGGGCAAGCCCACCAGTGTTTCATATTGAAACCCGAGGGTCGCAGACTTCTCGGTCCTCGCGTAGATGGCTGCAAGATTGGGCTGGAGTCAGAATGGAATACGGGGGATCTATAATTAAACAAAACTTAAAAGGTGAGCAAGGGTCAGAGTTCACTTACGAGGACGATTGAAGTAGTGGTGCTCACAGTTCCGGAACCTAGTTGACATAAAAAACTGGTCCTTGAAGTCATTTGGGTGGCTTGGCAGCTCGATGACCGCCGCCGTATTTGGAAAACGGGTTAAATAGTAAAACCCGTCACCTCGCCCCCGCTGATCCGGGCTGGCTTTGAGGCAAAAGAAATATAAAATATCAGCAGGAGTAGGGACCTCCCACTCCTGCTTCTTGAACAAGTACCTCAACCCCGCCAGCAGACGGTAGGAGTTGGGGGGGAGCTGAAATGGGGCCAGCCCCACGTAGTTCAGAAAGTCGGCGAAGTACTGGTCCAGGGGGAGGAAGGCCCCTGCCTTGAAGTGCTCACCGCTCCAGGCCGCGAACGATTTGTCTAGCGGCGTACAGCTCCGCTCGCCCTCCGCAGCAGGTCGGGCTATGACTGAGGCCTTCCCCAGTGGGATCTTATGGGTGAGGAAAAGTTTATTGATCTTCGCCTGGTCGGTTATCTTTGAGACGATTCTCTCCGCCTCAAATAATGCGTCGGGGGTCACCTCGGCCTGCCTCTCCACGGCCGGCCCGAAGTGGGGGATCGACGAGCTTGGCATCACCGCCTTTCCTTTCTCTTGATGGGAGATCGAGCTTCCCACGTTATTCTGAGGCAAGTCCCTTTTTGGAGCCATCTGGTCGCCTATCGAACAAAAGAAAACACTTTAGAAAAGGCGACCCAAGCAGAAGGACGAAGCAATTATTATTTACACGAGCTGAGGTAAGCACAGCCCGTGGAGAGTGGAACCACGCGGTTCAATGAACACGCGCATATGCTCCCAACAGATCCCAGGTTACTCGGAATTCGTGTGTCAGGGGGCTCAGAGTAAAAATTTTCCTTGGGGGGGAAGTTCCAACAGGCAGAACGATGCAAAACCGCTTTTGAAGCGTATCCCCTAAGCTACCCGGTTTTGCACCCAAAGTTCCTAAAAATCCTAACCAGAAATTGTTCCTGAAGAAGCACCTTGAAACCCATACTCTAAGGCGATTTCCTACAACAAATGTGCCCTAGCCTAAAAGGGGCTGTCACCCTCCTACCCTCGCAACCCAGAAAACCCTTGCATGCGGCTACAGTAAAAATTCTCACCTAAACTACAGTGGCATGTTTTCAAAATGAACAGGGTCAGAAAACTTACAGTATATGGCTGGAAGGTAAACATGAGTGTTGCGTTGGTAGGAGCCTCGTCGATGCAGTAGCTTCCAAAGCTTTGGAGGAACTCTTGCGCCTAAGCTTCGAGAACAAGGAAAATGGTGGCAGTAGAGCCGAGGGTTTCGTTCTTCTGAAAGTCAGAGAAGGAAGAAGGAAAGAGATTTGGGAAATATTTGAATGAAGGGGTGGTCCGTGCGTAGGATGGCCACCCCCCTTTTATATAAGGGAAATATCACGTGAAGAAGGCTCTTGGATGGCCCTAGTGAGGGATCCGAGGCCTTCCACTCGAAATATGAAACGACGGCTGGGCAATAGGCTAGGCCATTTAATGCGGTTCTCGTAAAACGTACCGTCACCACCCACGGCATTCCACGTATCAGACGCCTGCACAAAAAGTGGAATGTGAAGGGTTGTAGGGAAGTCTAAAAGCCCCTACTGTGGTCTTCTATGTATGACGTCATATACCACGAGCAGGAGCTTGGGGGGCAGATGTACGCCCTGGTTTTCCCACGGGTTGATTAGCAGGTCGAGACTCGGACTAATCAAGGTTAGTCCGAGAACTTCCCCAGGTCAGAGATTTTGTTTTCCAGGTCGTGGCTCATGTAGCTCGAGGTATCCTCAAGAACTCGCCAATGCTGCCCAAGACTGGGGCAAGGAGTCCTTAAGGCCGAAGGTTGGGTCAGTAAAGCAGCTCGTTGTGCGAGCTGATGCTCGTGGATCTCTGACCCCTTGTAAAGTCAACACACGCAAGATAAACGTGCCTATATCTGACATCATGTGTCCGATATCTCCCTGACTTTCCGGGCACGCATCAGGAACGTGCGCATTCAGACACCCACGGCTGGGTTGGGCCGTGCGGCCCATTATCTCCTTACATACTGATTAGACCACACTTATGTGTCAGGTTTAGGAATTAATCATAAATGTTACAGAGTTGATATGACCAATGGTAAGGTCACGTGATGACCTCCCTACCAACTTCCAGGTGCCTTCTCCTATAAATATGGGGACCCTGGGAGTTGATAGGGGTTGGAAAAAATAGTCTCTGAAGAGCCATATACTTTGTAAACCAAATACTCATAATACATCAATAATATTGACTAGTGGAGTAGAAGGATTTTAACCTTTGAACCACTTAAAAAACGTGTCTTGAGTCACATAGTTCATTCTCTAAGATTTCATATCTGTGACGGTTCTACTTTCAGCACTAATCCCTTTCTCTTCTTCTCTTAATTACCTGTTGGCGAAGAACCGCGTCAACACCAAACAAGATTAATATTAATTTTAACCTATAGTTTTTCAAAATAAAAACTATGTAGTTAAATAATTAATTAATTCACAATTAATCAATTACCTATAATTATCAAATAATTATTTTCTTCCTTGGAAAATTAATTCCTTTGCAATTTAGTAATTTCTCTTTACAAATCTTTCTTTTGACACCATTACCCTTGATAGTGTAGGATAGAGGTGATATGGGGACCATTGACCTATAATTAGGGCTGATCATTGGGTGGGTTGGTCAGGTTACAAGGCATTTTTACCCGTCCAATGTCATAATCGAGTTAGGAAAAGTGAACTCGTAACTTGCCAAATTAAGAAAAAAATCAATTTAACTCATCCAATAGTTTGGGCGGGTTGGTCAGGTCAACCCGCCCAAACCGAAGTGGTTGTGATTTTTTTTTAAGATTACATTTTTGTAGTTTTTTTCCTTTAAATACTAGTACTAATAGTGTGAAATTTATATTTTTAAGCTTAAAACAATATTTTAAATTATAGTAAAAAAATAAAACAAAACTATATAATATATTAATATATTTAAATGTATTAAATATAGTAAGTTCTTAATTGGGCGGGTCGGGTTATATTGGGCGGGTTGATAATTATTTTCAACCCATCCAATGTAACAATTGGGCGGTTTAAATTTTTGTCGGTTTACTCGGGTTGCATGTTTTGGCGATTTTTTCGGGTTGGTTTGGGCGGATTATTCGGTTTGGGCGGGTTGTAAAAATTTCTGCACAGCCCTGCCTATGATACAAAGCTCCAATAAACCAAATTATTAATTAAACTCTTTAATATAAGAATCTTATTTATTAATTTCATGATTACTCCACTATAAATATGGAATTGCACTATAAGTATTTATATAATTATATTTACAGAGTTTTCTCTAGTCCATTGATATAATCAATATATGTAGTTATGTCCTCCATTATTGATTCGTTAATTAGAGTTGGTCAAAATTAATGTTTTATCATTCTAATTACCTCTTAATCCTTAAGTATCATTAATTCACTAGAAAATAATTAATATATAATCTAATTATATACTTGAGCTTAATAACTATTAAGTTCCAAACTCAACCCTTAAGGGAACCAATATTCGATCCGTTAGGACTGCTAAATGACTACTAAGTCATTCTGGGGTCATGTGCCTTGAATAAATGACTATTAAGTCGTTCTGGGGTCCTGCGCCCTGAATAGATGACTAATAAGACATCCTGGGGTCTTGCGCCCTAAGCCATGTGACCATCAAGTCGCCTTAGCTTTTTAGCCCTAGCTCTGAGTAACTAGCCATAGACTAGCCAAGCGCTTTAGTTTCCTTCGACCAATAGGTCGGTCGAGCATATAATGCTCCTATTGATTAGATATAATCATATCAACCAGCATTCAATGTGTTATTGCCGCTCTTGACTCATAAGTCAATTCCATATGTCCAGCGCTCAGTACTATTGCCGATCATGGCTGATAAGTCAGAGCTTCACGATCAGCACTAAACACCATTGCCGTTTCTGACTAACAAGTCAGTGTGTTACTCAGATTAACAATGTATTCCAGCATTCATAATGCAACAGATATTCAAATATAGAGCACTCGACATGCTTCATCAATAATAACAAGCATAATTATGATCATGCACATTTACAGAGACTCAAGCTCTAATCAATTCCATATTCAACATTCATGTCATGCCATAATCACATGTATCACATGCCTCATATACTAGGTGCATTTTTCTTACATTTAGTCCAAGCACAGGTTACCAATAAACGACCCTTGAGCACAATCCTGATTCTGAACCCCTAGCAATCTCCTAGTCACAACCATAATATAAAATCCCGTAAAACATGAGTAAATAAAAGACTTTCGAACGGAGTCCTAGTCTTCGGGACGTCGAATCCTACCAAACTAGGTAGTAGGATTGATCCTGAGCCCTTAGAGTTAAGTTCCCACGACTAAAAACCAAACCTAGCCAAAAATGCACAGGCAAGCCGCGACTTGGCCCTGGGGGTCGCGGTGCACCTCCCTAACAAAGAGCCCTCTGCCTGGGCTTCAGGGTGCGGGTCGCGACTTGTCCCTCTAGAGTCGCGGTGCGCCCCCAGGCAGAACCCTCCTAGTTTTGGGTTCACACAGGTCGCGACTTGCTAGAACAAGGTCGTGACCCAACCTCGAACCCAACCATTTTCTACGTTTTCTCCCATTTAAAATCCTCCAAAAACCTATCCAAACATATCCAAATCTCAAAAAAAAAGTTCCCAAACATCCCAAAACCATAAAATCCCAAGTCCCAAACAACGCAAGAACTCATCAAAACATAAAATCCAGTCAAAGCTTAAAAACTCGAAAAATCAAAACTTAAAACTTGGATTACCTTTGATTGAGTCATTTCCAAATTAAATCCTCCAGCTAATAAGCTTCTAATCTTCCCTAGAATCATTATGATTCGATCCTTGCTTGAATCTGAGTCCTAAAACTCGAGTTTCCTTCGAAAATGCGAACGACGTCAAAAAGGGATAACATGAGAGAGAGAAAATACTGAACGTTCTTTTATGTTTCTGACAGATGACTTCGAGCTTAAGTAACCTCAAGCAAATCCTAATGCTCGGGGTCCCAAAAACGCCCCCGGGGTAAAATAGGCAAAATTCCCAAAATTCTCTCCTGATCTCACTAACTCCCAATATATCATCAAATAATCATTCCCATTACCCAATATCCTGATAATGTGCTAAATACCCAATATACCCCTTGACTCACTCCGAGTCAAGTATGAGTCCCGTTGTGGCTTTCCCATTAGCTTACTCCCTAGGGTCGTCTCGTACCGAGTAACCCAAACATATCCACATAGTAATGTAGTACTATACACATACCACATATATGTCAAATATACACATAACAAGCCAAATTACGAAAAATTACCCAATTAATCATAAATAAGCCCACATGTACATTTAATACACCAAAACATGCATATCAAGTCATATTATAATATAACTCACATAATCACATAATGATGCACATATATATCGCATAATCACATAATTTCATAATTTGTCATCCTGACCCCCTAATCAAGACCCTAAGCCTTATTAGGAAATTTGGGACATTACACAGTCTAATATCAAATAGAGACAGTCTTGCGTTGAACTAGATTGAGTCTGGAATCGAATGAAACCAGTCTGGCGTCTAATTTAACCATTCTAGCATCGAACTAGACCATGACAGACATCAAATGGATCTAGTCTGACATCAAATGGACCTAGTCAGGGCTCGAACTAGATCCTGTGTGGCATCAAATGGATCCATTCGTGCAAAGAATGGACTCAGTCTGGAATCGAACTAGACTCAGTCTAACATCTAATGGCTCCAGTCTAAAATTGATTGGACACAATCTTGCATCGGTGTAGACCCAGTCTAGCATCTAATGGCTCCAGTCTGCCATTGAATGGACACAATCTTGCATCGAAGTAGACCCAGTCTGGCATCGAATGGTCCCAGTTTGGCATCAAAAGACACCTAGTCTGACATCTTATTGAGCCATTCTGGCATCGAATGGACATATTCTGGCATCGGACTAGACCTAGTCTGTAATCAACTGGAAATGAGAGTTATTATTTTGTGAGATTTAGAAAGGAATTATCTTAGAGTTAAGGCTATTGTTTAACATTTTTATTTAAAAAAAAAATCAACACTTTCTTCAGGAGGAAGAAAGCTTAATCTTCAGCCGATGATTCATCATTTCATAAAAAAGATCTCTACTTTCTTTGATATTGTGATATTTCTTATTAATTAATATTTTTCTGGCCAAAAAAGTTTAATTATGCATCAAACAATATTTATTTTGTATTGTGATATTTCTTACTAATAAGTTTTTATTTCTGAACATGACCTTGTCGAATAGACTTACCAAACTATGTAAAAAAAAATTCTGTGTTTTTACTTTATTGTAAGCATTTTATTATACAAGTTTGTTAATCAGTTTTGTGTGATGCAAAAACTGTTATACCAGGTTATGAGCTACAACCTTATTCAAATAACTTATACAATATTAGCATTTCAATAAGTTATTCAAGTAATAACTTGATGATTACTAAAACAGAACTTTATTCCTTTATTTATTTATTTTTAAAATTCTATCACACATAAGCGACAGTTGTCTTCTAAAAGTTAGCAAAAAATCAGAAATAATTGTAGTGAATTCAAATAAGCAGACTTTTATGAGTGTTATTAGCTAGGAGTTCTAAATCATAAAGAAAAACTGTTCTATGTTGATTTTCTTACAGAAAAATAGGTGTTGACTGTCCTAGAAAATCAGCACTGTGGGACATAACTTATTTGTTTCTTCTCATAAGTGGAAACTGATGAAAAGAGACTTTTGTCAATAATACCTTCACAATTTCACATGCAATATTAACTATACATATAGGAATGGTATTGCTACCTTGTTAAATCATTCATTTAATTAAGTGATATTTTGGTCGAGGGTAATGAATTAAATTAATTTTCATTCCATTATTTTGTTTCGTTATATTTTAGAATATTGGAATGTGATTCCAATATAATGGTTTGTCCATCATTTTAGTAGAATAATTATTCTATTTGAAAATAAAAAAAAAAGACAATTTCAATACAAGATTAAAAAAAATATATTTATGTGAACTTTTATGGGAAATTCACAAAAATACCTAAGATTCTAAAATAGATACTAAAAATACGGAATTTAAAAAAAAATTACAAAAGTATGGAGGGACATAACCGTAAATACGAAGTTTAATTTTTCGCAAACGAAGTTTACAAATGTGTAACAATACAGTTTTTTTGTAACTGTATGTTATAATTTTGTAAACTACATTTATAGACTAGATAGAACATTGTATTATACAGTAACAGAACTGTTACAAACTATTATCAGTATTTTTGTAATTTTTATAAAATTCTGTATTTTTCAAAATTTTCTTTTAAATTTACAGTACTGTGTATAATTTTTCCAATTTTTATTCTATTCATTTTCACATTCTTATTCTTATTCCTCATTTTTCATTCCCTTTAACTAAATGTCACCTTAGATTGTGATATTGCTGGAATGCCGCTTTCAACTTCAGTCATTATACCTAATAATAATGGCTGGCTGTTCTTCCAAGCCATTTCAACATCTGGTTGGCCCACGCCCCAGCAAACAATTTCTAAAACATACAATATTTGATTAAATCCATGCATAATTTTTTACATGCTCAAATTTGTATTACAAAAATTCGAAAGACTTTAGGAGTGCAATTCTGACAAAAACATACAAATATAATATCATTTTATTTATTTTCTTTTAATTTTTAACGAGTCATTCCAGAGACTCTTTTAATATTTTTCCACGTACATATATAAAGTAGGTACATTTATTGTCTTTCTTGTTTATTTTTTTTCCTAGAAAGACCAGGATTGTTTGAGAAACACGCAACCCAATTTAAAGGAGGGTGTCCTGCCGACAAAGCTTATTTTGTGTGAGTGAGAAGAAGCAACAATGACAACTTCATGAACTAATCACCAACAATTTGAGAGAAACTCAAACTAGTGTTATTATGCATTTCATTTTTCCAAAATCTCTAAATCTTGGGTTTAATCAATGTCCATTCCCTCCTACCAAGTGTCTTTCTCTAATACACTCCAAAATTCCTATTACATATTTTAATAAATTTGGCTGGAATTGGTCCCAAAAGTAAAATATTTGGCTGGACCAATTTTATTTAAAGCAAATTTATCGATGTGAAAGTACAGCTTAACAGCCAAAATAAGGCGTGTGGGCAGGGAGTTGTGGCCACCCTTTGATAGGTGAGAGGTCTCCCCAGAACTGCACAATCTATGTAGCCACTGAGGAACAAATTTTCTCGCCATCCAAACACGCGGAATTGAAATTTTAATACAAAACAGCGTCCTTTCTTGCTCGTTTTTCTTCTCTGTTTTAATCAAATTATTAATGGTGTGTAGACTCATGGCTAAACATTAATGAACTCTTTTTAATGTTGTGCCCAGTTTCAGGGGTTGATAAAAGAGAATTGAAATACCCTTTAATTCGACAATGATTTGAGAATTTATTATTGGAATTCATTAATGACACAACAACAACGATCGTGATTGGGATTGGGATTGGGACCAACCTGTTTAGGGGACAGTCAAATTTATATAAGCTAATCTTTTACTTCTCTGTCAAGAAATTTGACTGACTTGATTTTATAAGCTCATCTTATTGATAGTAAAGGTTAATCATTATTCATTGCTAGTTACTGTTATTCTTATCTATAAAGCTTAAACTTTGTGGGTTACACTATGGTTCAAGTTCAAAGGATGTCATGTAACTTAAATAAGAAAAATTGTGTTCCTAATAAATAATTATTAGATTAGTATTAGACGGGTATAATCGTTTTACAGTCTCTCTAATTAATCTTGATTGAACTAAAGTTCTAGAACAGAAATTCCAAACGATTTGACTATTTTTTTTTTATCTTCAAGCTTTCATTTTGACATTTGATTGCTAATTTTAATTATTACAAAACAAAAATATAATTCACGCATTAGTGAAAGTACTCTACTGAAGTAATCAGGAGAAGAAAATTAATGCAAAAATAATCTCTATTTCACCTAAATTGAAGTATAATCATCTCTAATTTGTGAAAGACTTAAAATTTGGAGACATAAATACAATGCTGAACATGACAAAGACAATTACAATTTTGATAGAAATGAGAGAAGATAAGAAGGGATGAGAGAATTACAATCAAATAGGAAAGATAAAGAAAAATGAGAGCACTAATGTATTATCTTTTATGACCAACTCCAACCACATCTTAATATTAGTGTTACTTTTACACAAAAAATAGTGTAATTTTTACACTATTGTGTTTCTATCTCAAATTATTATACCAAATATCACATTAAAAATATATTCTCTTACAAAAATAGAATATCCTCTTTATTATTATATTATTTTATCAAATCCTAATAATATTTTAGTAATTATTTTAATTTTTAGTATTATGAACTTTTTAATGTTTGAATGCTATTTTATAAGATTTTATTTTATAACTTTTTGAACTATATAATTAAATTTCCTATTATTAAATACATAAACAAATATTTAAATTAAAAATATTGTGTCAAATTAAGTTATTTAAATTAGATTATAATTTAGGGTACTTCTAGGGTGCACCCCCTAAAAATGAGTATACCGGTGCACCGTCTTCTGTTTTTTGATACCGGTATGATTTTCGGCGAATTTTTTTTTATAATCATGTATATTATAATTATTTAGAGTATCCTCTAAATTTTCGGGAAGTTCTGAATAATTTACAGTGTCGAAAACAATGTTCAAATAGTTAGTTGCACTCGTAACTGTTTTTTTTTTATGTGCGTGGAAGATAAACTGTTTGAACTATAATTTCAGTATTGTAAATTATTCAAAATTTCCTTAAAATTTGCAAAATACTCTAAATAATTACAATGTACACGATCATAAAAAATATTTAGGCCGAAAATCATTTCAATATTGAAAATAAGAAAAGGGTGCTCCGATGCTTCCAAAAACATAGGGTGCACCCTAGAAATTTCCTATATTTTATATTAGAACACATATAAATTAATAATATATATTTAAAAGATTTTTCTTATATTATTAATAACTAAAAATAATTAGTGCATGAATCTCTAGGTTTATTATTACATTTTTGAGTCTCAATAAAATTGTATTTGAAAACTTATAAAATTTTAATTTTAATTAATTTTTTACAATTGCTCTAGACTTGGGTATAGCCTAACTTGACTTGATTTGTTTAGTAGGAAGGAAAAAGTGAAAAGTGTGGCCAATTCATTTGGGCCCACCAAATATTTTCTTTCCATTTTGAGAAAGAGAAATACAAGTGTTATTTGATAACACTTAAAAAAATAATTTTTTATTTATTTAATTAAAAATTTGACAATTAAATATAAAATTAATTCTATTTTTATTTATTATTTTTTAAAAATTTAATTAAAATTCATTAAATTTTGAAAATAGATTTTCAAATTTTTTTTAAACTGTTTTCGACTTTTCATTTTTTTTCTTCTCTTCTTTAAATCAACAACTCATTTTATATTGTTAAATAAAAAATAAAAATAAAAATTATCAAAAGCATTTATTATTTTTAAAAACAAAAAACAAAAATTTTGCCAAACACAACCATAAATTTTGTATGTATTTTTCTTTTTTACTCTTGAAAATAAACAATAAAAATAAAAGTAATAGTAAATATGCTAATAATTATTTATAAATTTTTTTCTTTTCTAATACCCGTTTCCTTTATTCTAATTTACCAAACAACTTTTAATTAGCACCCAATCTATCGTCTTCTTTCTTCTTTCCACAACTTATCTACAATCCATTCTTCTCACCAAACAAAGAGTAAGGTCAATCTTGATGGTATTCCCTCCACTATATCATCTGACATGGAATTTGTCACTAGATTTTTGTCTTTTTGTGTAATTATTATAAGAAAATCATTGTAAAATTAAAAAAAAAACAAATTATTTTAGGATGGTGCTATATTGCACCCCAAAAAGGAGGTGCACGGTGCACTGTGTTTGTTTGGATTTTTGGCAGGATGGTTATCACTATATTTTTTTATATGATTATGTATATATTGTAATTATTTATAGTATTTTATAAATTTTTAGATAATTCTTAATAATTTACATAACTAAGAATAATGTTTAAATAGTTTGTTGCATGCATGATTATTTATTTTTATGTGTGAAAAATAACCAATTAGAACCATATGTTTTCACACTAAAAATTATTTAGAATTTCTCAAAATTGTATAAAATGTTCTAAATAACTCGTAAAAAAAATTCTTCGAAAATCAACTAGATAAAAAAAAAAAAAAAAAAAACATTCACCCAAAAATAGGAGATGTACCATAGAATTTTCTAATACGATAAATCAAAATAATATTTAAAAATATATATTAATGGTGATGATATTTATCCTTTTCTCAATGCAGCCATGTAAACACCAAAGGGCATAGACGATCGCCCATAGTTCGCCGCTTGACCACACATGGCGCACCACAAGAGCTATCAATCGTTGACAACCGCAGCCCAAAAAGCTGGTTGTTAGACACACCGCCATCCATGATCTGTCATTGGGAGAAGCCAAGATCCAACTTTAAACCCACCACCTCATCTTCGCCTACACTATTGAAGATTTCTTCACCCACACCATCCAAAACTCATCTATGGTGCACCAAACCCAACAACTCATCTTCACCTACATTGTCGAACATCTCCCTACCCACGTCGTCCAAATCTCATCTTCGATGTTTTTTGACATTATATTTCTCTTCCCCCCCAAACACATCGAACAATCATGCTTCCCAGCCCGAGATGAAAAAAAGCCCACTTGATCAAAAGCCTTAACTCGTGTGAAACTGTATGCATTTTTTATTTGTGTAACTATTAGGTTCAGATGATTTTGTAATTATTATTTTTTTAAATGTATAAGTAAATTTATAAATGTAAATCAAATTAGTTTAAAACTAAAATTTGTCAATTATTCTTCAATTCTAAAATCATTATTACCAAACAACTACATAACTTCAAATCCATCCAATAACTCTCCTCACCCCTCATTCCTCTCATTTGTTCCTCTACCACGCATGCTTAATGCGGGTTTATTTTCAAGAAAATAGGTCATTTGACCACGTACTACCTTTTGGTATGTTGCTCACTTATCAACCCTGAGTAGCCAATCAAAAGTTAAATAATATAAAAATCTTCATAGCACCAAAGAGATGATTTTATAATAGAAAAATAATTATATGCTTAAAAACAAAACAAAATTGTGACTATGCCCGATTACATCATTTGAGCTGTTTTTTTAACTTGTGGTTATCGTATATGGTGCCCCCAAGACATATTTTAACACTGCGATACTCTGCCATAGACACAGTGTAACGTGCCATCCTTGTGCATTTGAACAAAACTCTGTCCATCCAGAAAACAAAATTGAGTACAATAATAACAAATTGGCACTCTGCTAAATCAGATGAAAGCATTTCGACCATGGCAATTCAGGTGACCGTTGGCATCATTCCATCTCATCAATTTCAACACTGGACAAGTGACCAAGATAAAAAAAAAACATCAGTCTCAAAAAAAAAAAAATACACCAATATGCAGTAGATTTCTGCAACAAAAAGCTCTCAGAACGGTGAATGCTATAATCTTTTGATTTCAAAATCAACATTTTATTCATTCATAATTGACAACAAGGAGCAAACAATTTAGTTTTCTGTTCTTAGTTATTCACTCAACAACACTGGAATCGAATGTAGAAATGATGGATGCAATTCTAGAGTTTGTGTAACATCCGACTCTCTGTACAAGGGCATTGTTGTAATTTTAATTGTTTTATCGCAATTAATGTGATTATCATGTGTACTGGTAGTGCTCATAGGATTTAATTATTAGATAATTCAGGGGATTGTCCAATTATTATCACTTAGGGGGTTAGATTTATAATTGATGGATGAAAGGACTTTTTAGGGCTTTATAGTCTGTCACTCATTATTCAACTATCAGAAAGATAAAAACTTATAGAGAAAAAGGAAAATCAAGAGCTTAGGTAGGCCTTTGAATTGCTCTTTGATTCTAAGTTTCTATCTTCATCCGTGAGCGATTAGTATTATTGTGATTTTATGAATTGGAGACAGAAAGTTTTGAGAAATTTTGTGGTTAAATTGAGGAAGATGAATGTTTGATTTTGTTATTTTAATGGTAGGAAATTATTATTAGATAGATTGTAATTTGAAGATATGTCTTGGGCTTTGATGGGATAAATTAGTATAAAGGATTGATGGTAATGGGAGTTTTCACAAGAAATTTTAGGGTATTAACATGATGAAGAATGGCTAGAATGGATTAGCTACTGTTAGGTCAAAAGAGCCAGGGGGACACCAAGAGCATCATCTGGGCTCTTTGATTAATATATATATATATATATATATTATTGTTGGGTTCTACCAAGCCCAGCCTTAACCCTCCGGGCTACAATTCAACATCTATTGAATCGTAGTTGATGCTAACAGTCCATTCTAGCCAGTCTCCAGCATGTTAATACCCAAAAATTTCTTTTGAAAACTCTCATTACAACATCAATCCTTTATAGTAATTTATCCCATCAAAGCCCACATATCCTCAAATTACAATCTTTCTAATAATAATTTACAACCATTAAAATAACAAAACCAACATTCATCTTCCTCAATTTAACCCCAAAAATTCTCAAAACTTTCTTTCTCCAATTCATAAAATCACAATAATACTAATCATTCAAGGATGAAGATACAACAACAATGGTAGATAGAAACTTAGAATCAAGAGCAATTCAAAGGCTTACCAAAATCGTGATTTCCTTTTCCTTTCCTCCACTTTCTTCTCTGTGAGTTTTTCTCTCTCACTCATTATTTAACTATCAGAAAGAACAAAAAAATAGAAATAAATATTCTCTCTACATCATACAAAATCTGATCAGGTAACTTCCTTTGGTTTAATTACCACAATAGCCTTATAAATAACTGCCTAGAAGCTAAACCATAAAGCCCTAAAAAGTCATTTCATCCATTAATTTAAATTACAATAATAATCACATTAATTGCAATAAAACAATTAAAATTATAATTGCGAAAAAAAAAACAATTTTAATTACAATGATGCTCTTGTACGGAGAGTCAGTTATTACAGTTAGTTACTCATACCTTAGCTTGTTTTTCTTCTGCAGACTGGATAAGGCATGCACTGTACGAGAATCATTTAGAGATAATCTATGAACCGGTCCTGTTATAAGCTTTTGCAAAATAGAGGCATGTGAAGAACTAACACAATCATTGAAAACCAAGCGGCGAGTGTTCCCGGATAAAGATTTTGTAATAGCTGCAATACTATCAACATAACCGTTTCTGCAATGAGCTTCCAGTCCATCAATAACCTATTTTAAATAAAAATAATAATTGTTAGTTACAATGGCCTTTCATGTTCCAACCTGATGGAGTTTAAAATGAATATAATCAAGTAGTGAACTCTCATAACTCACAAAATGACAAACAGAGATATATGCTTAAAATATATCTTATCAAACTAATCTAATACCAATGTGATGGGAAAAGAGTAAATGAATTGTACTATGTCCATGCACTTAAATCACAAAATTATAAGCAATACAAAAGTCCGTTAAATTCTTCTCCAATCAAATACTTGTCTAAAGTCTTTACTGTATGGATGTATAAGTATCTGAATATACTAGTTTATATCTGTTGAAGCACAACTTACCCTTCATGAACAATATCACCAATAAATTAGTGGAAAATAATGACTTTCATTTCCAAAAATATTTGAATTCACATATCCATTAATGTAATTATGTTATAATTTAAACAAAAAGGTGTAATCTCAGAAATTTTACATTTCCACTTTATTTTATGATTATTAATGTGTTCTTTCAGTTTATTTAAAATGCTAAATGTACAGTAATTAAGCTATTTTCACATAAAGGTGAGAAAAATGATCAGAAATAAGAGCAGAGAAAAGAGTTATAAAACCACTTAAAATATTTAAAGAAAATCTAATCCAAAGATGAAAAAGGTGTCTCAGCGAGTCATCTAAAGTATTATATCCCTAATATATTCTGAATTGATGTTTAGAAACTAACGTGTGGTCTAATCATCAACTCAAAATTAAGCGATTCTAATAATTAAGAATTGACTATGATATACAAGTTTCAAGCAATGATAATACTATGAAAAAACTAACATGTTTTTATTCACTACCTTTGTATTATAAGCACTTCCGTAATATTAGAGTTGAAACAAGAAAAGAGTACGAGGATGTAGATGACTATATTTTCATCCAATATTGCAGAATAAATACACCGAATATTACCAGTAAAGAGACCCCAGAAATATCAACAGCCTTCAAAGAAATAAGCTCCAAAAGTCTCTCAGGGGTTGAAATTAGAAACTCAGGCTCGCAATTCTTCAAACTGTAGATGAGAAATGAGAAATAAATTAAACAAAATATGGTTGAGTTACACTAGAGAGTAAGCACGACTAGTAATTCATCATGCAGATACATACAGAAAGAAAGGCACATGAATTTATGCAAAAATGTCCCAGGAAAGAATCATAATTTTTTACCTAAATAAATGCAAAGGTACACTAACAAAATTCACCATTCACAAAATGTGAATTAACACTAAAATTTCCTGATCAACTGACAACCTCGTCTGGAATCGCCTAAAATAATTGAATGCAGAACATCTATAGTCAATATGTACCTACCCTTGGATCTGGTGATCTAAGGAAGCACCAGGATGGATACTCACTGTATGTATTCCATGAACTTTCAAAGGTTTACACACTGAGCGCACCTGATGAGTGATGATCAGGAAAGAAGAGAAAATAGTTAATAAAAAAACTAACATCACAAACTATTAAGATAAACAAATGGTTATTTTTCACCAAAAAGAAACAGACCATAGCACCTACTATCAGACACAAACAAGTTTGCATTGAGTATAGAATATATTAAGCAAGTTTAACCACCCTATGGACTTCAAATAAAGGTAAAAAGAATATACTTTTGAAATCAAAAGTGTCCCAAACTGCTGAGTGAAAGACACAACATATGGCACAAACCTTCGTGGCTTTCTCTTGGGATGGCACAAGAAACAAGAGAAAAGGGCTGGCATACGATAGACCTTCTTCGTCCTTCTTAGAAATGGTGTCTGCAGCACTGCTAACAATCCACGCAATTTTCTCTACGGTTGAAGAAGCTCCACTTGTCTCTAGTACATCTTTACCAGCTGAATAACATTTCCAAAACTCAATTCCCCAAGTACTAGCAAAGAAAGGTTTATCCTCGTCAATGATGTTGGTGCCATCCTGACGCAATGCACTCTCTATTTCATTCAAGCACATAATGTGATACTTAGAAGGACAACCGGAAGAGGCCTTTCTTTGGTGATCATGAACACTACCATTTCCATTAAGTCGAGTCTTTGAATTTGCAGCTTCAACTTTCCCATTTAAATCATTTACACTCGCATCCTTCTTCTTCTTACTAAGAGCTGGTTTACGAGAAGCATCCTTATATTCCTTTGAAGAAACCTTGTTATCGGTTTTGTAAGACATATCTTTATTGCTTCCCTTTCTGTCTCGATTCTTTTTACCATGCTTGTCTTGGGAAGGTTCATCGAGGGTAGGAGGACTAAAACACATCCCCTGTAATTTCATGGAATAAATTATTAGAGCAATTTTATGCAAATGAAAGGTTGATCCTAAAAATCATTGAGAATATTATGTAATGATATTGTGATAGAAGTAAAATTAGGACCCTACAATATTAAATTCTTTAACTAAAGATTGTTAAATAAGGATCCATTGGCAAGAACTGAAAATTGTTACACACTAACCGATGTGAAAAAATGACAAGAAAACGAGAAGCAACTAACACTCGATTGAAATGTAAATATGTACATGTGTAAATAACCGAGAATAACATAAATCATATTCACAACAGGGAAAAAGATGTAATAAATAATAATACTGCTCTTTCAGGAAAATCAACAGCAAAGAACCACATTATATCAATTTCATCACAATAGGAAGAAACTTCCACACAGATAAGTATAATATAAATAATAAAATCAGATAAAACGAAGAAGCAGAAAAAATAAAGGACATGGAGCTTGGAAAAAGTACCTGGCATTGACTGCGTTTACCGGACTTGCGGCGCTTCTTGGAGGCGATGATGGCGGCGACGCGTGCAGAAACGGAGTTAGACGAATCCTTGCGATTCAGCTTCTTTCGATTGGCTTTGTTCTTCTTCCTTCTCTCTATATCTTCACCTTTCACCATGGTAATCAGAGAGAGAGAGAGAGAACGAGCTCTTGAAAGTTGAGACTGAGGTCGGCGGTTTGTGCCGTATGGTGTGTTCAGCAGAACAATACGAACTCTCAGTAGTCTTTAGGCTCTTTACTTTGGATTGTGTGAAACGAATGGCAAGGCTGTAAATAAAGATATTTGACAAGGGTTTATCAGTCATTTGACCATTTTAATGTGTAAAAATTGGGCTTGCATTTCGTTAGTGTCGGATTCGGCCCAATATAACACAGCAACACACTCAAAATTGGAGGGACTATCAAAATTTATTATTTAATCCAAATATTATTTTATTGATAAAATTATTATTTTATGTATTAGTTAATAAAATTTTAATTTATCAAAGAAATAATTATGAAAATATATTGAGTTTATGTACCTACATGTCGAAAATTGATGAATGAATTACTAAACTCAGCAATACCATATCAAATTCATGAATATATATGCATTGTATGCAATGTATAAATTATAAACAGAAATAATGATTCATCAATATCTGTAAGAAACTAAAATTATTTTCATAGTGAGATTATTAATTTATATATCAAATGATACGTATGTATTTTTCTAAAGTATTATTATCTTATAAATTTAATAAATTATTAATTTATCACATTGATATGAGATTAGAACCCAATAAAAAGTATAATTTAATCGAGGTTTTTAATTAATATCTAAGTTATATAGGAAATGGGTTCTTAATAACCATATTAATAACTCTTCATTGCAACGAAACAAAATTCACAACAACCTCAGTATCACTTTCGATCATTGAAATATTAAAATCCATATTAAAAAAACCAATCTAGACTTAGAGAAAGAGTCAAAGGCTCTGCT
This sequence comes from Humulus lupulus, assembly GCF_963169125.1. Lineage (NCBI taxonomy): Eukaryota > Viridiplantae > Streptophyta > Magnoliopsida > Rosales > Cannabaceae > Humulus > Humulus lupulus. The sequence continues at coordinate 74,920,050 of NC_084800.1, forward strand.
TCCTTAGGAGTAAAATAAACAATTATTTTCTAAGTTAGGCAGGCCAAGAGGAAACCATCTGATGCTCTCTAATCTCAATTACGTCTGGCTGCATCCACATGCATCTTAAGTTAAGTGAGAGGGAGCAAAGTTCAAGCCAATTTCATGGCAAAGTGAAACTATCTCCCAAATATTATTTCAATATATGATAATGTCTAATACATTTGCTTTCTTAGGTTTACATAGCCTTAGGCCAACTCCAACTCAATGCCAAAACAGCATATATATATATATATATATATATATATACACTCTGATATTCCTTTAAAAAGGTTTCTAACCCAACTTCATATATTGCATCATTAATTCATATGTGACCAGTGCTACAACATATATGTTGTGTATTGTTTACAAGACAATTTCTTTTCTTATTTTAATATATATATATCATATTTCTTTTAAAAAATTTATATATATTTATATCTTATATATATTATTTATTAAAAAATAATATAATAATAAAAAATATACTTTTTGTTTAATTTTTTGTATTGTGTTGGAATAGAAAAAAATATGATGCTAAGAGTTTTTAATTTTAATATTAGTGTAATACCATATATGGTGTTAGATTGAAGATGCCCTTAATAAGACACGTTATAATAAAATACTATACTAACTAGACCATTCTAGAGAATATTTCTTCTCCTACATCATTAAGTCCGTTTATGAAAAAGAGCTTCTGATGTTTGGGTTCACGTTCATAAAAATGACTTGATGTAGAAAAGATTGAGAAGAAACCCCAATAGTTTCTAATAAATTCCACATAGAGAGCAAACATATTTTCTTTAGAATATTTCCGTCAATCCACTAATAAATCTAGCAACTCATTGAAAGAGAATAGCCAAATTCTTCTCTTCTTTGTTGACAAATCTTCCATCTCTTTTATCCATTCTTCTTTCTCAGTATTTTTGTATGTATATTTTTTTTTGTTTTTGGTTTGCTATTTTGTTCATCTAATCTAATCTATACTATGACAAATTCAATCCATCTATATTTCATATTTTGGATTCAATCCACTTCGGTTCAAAACAAATCCTAGTCAATATGTAAAAGTGCGAATTGGATTAGTTACTTTAGATCAGTTACTTTTTTGAGAAAAAAATATTTAAAAGCTATTTACTAATTTTGATATTTTAAAACTAATATTTATAATTTCACTTTTTTTAAAAACAAAATTAGTAATCAACATCAAATTATATAGCAAATAATTTAAAGTTTACATATCAACGACTCAAACAATAAAATTAAATATAGCATCCACATATTAATTTGATACAAGAACTAAACATAAAGTTGACAAATTAAAAATTACAAATTACACTGAGTGTCTAGATTTAGAGATGTCATTTAATTCTTAGCCACTTTTTAAAAAAATTAATTTTATACCCAATATTTATTTGAATCTATCAATTATAACATTGAGTCTATTGGAAAAACTTTTACAAGATCTTAATTATTTTAATGTAAATCGTATATTAAACACATTAATATAAGACAACCTAGAACATGTTTTTACAATTGAATTTAAACAGAGATAATGATAAGAACACTTACATTATAGTGCAGCGGAATGATTGAGTCATTCTTTCAGTTTCTCTAACCCTTGTATCCTTTCTGTCGCAGGGTATTACCAAGAAACTGAACTGTCCAAAGTATTCTTAAATCACCTAGACTAGAGTAGGCAATTCTCAACACATGAGATAGATACAATAAGAAGAAGAGAAGAGAATATTGAGGCTTATAAAATGACTTATGGTGTAGAGAGAGTCTAAAACCCTAAAGCATCAAAACTAAATCTTGTTATTATATGTTTTCAACTCTCATTTAACATCCATTTTATAGGCTCAATTAGGCTACTTATTTAATTAAAAAATCAATAAAATAATAGTCAATTATTAGCCCTAGGTCGAAATTCCAATGGGTCATAGGCCCGTGAAATTTCCCTTTTAATTATAAGCCCGTTGGACTTAAAATCAATGCCCGTAATATTTTCTATTGATTTAATTATTTAAATCATTTATCAAAATAATTATTTATAATTTGAACATTGATTTAAACTTATTTATTAATTTAAACACTAATTTGTCTCAATTAATAAATATACTCTAAAATCTTTTTTCTTCTCTAAATTGTATAACTCTGTGAAATTATCCAAAATTGACTGGATCAACTTTGATAATTTTAATTAATAATTAAATCAATTAATTGAGACTATCTAGATGATTTTATCCAAGGTACAGTGGGGACCATGGACCTTTGAAATAAAACTCCAATAAGTTATCATAAATTTAACAAATAAATTTACTAACTTATTAATTCCTTGTAACTTCACTAATGACTCAGAATTGCACTATTGAATTCATAAAACACTATATAACCAATATAGATACGTTATCAATTATCCATTGTTACAATCATAATTGTCACGCAATCCTCTATAGACAGTCTACAATGAGATGGGACTAAAATACTGTTTTACCCCTCATTGTATTTTATCTTCAAAACACTTAGTTCCTTGTAAATGATATTTCAGTAAACTAATATTAATTACTGCAATTAGATTTCTATCATTTAGGACATTGAACCAAACTAAAAGGAAACCATCATTTTACTTCTTCATCAGAAGCTATAGATGTTCATATCTATGATTAACACTCTCACTCAATTATACTACCGAGTTCCCAAAATATAAGTGTGGGCTAGTCCGTAGGGTAATCCGGTAACGAACAAGTCAAATAACTCAAATAATACAATCAGTTAGAATACTAACAACTCAGAATTGATATTGAATTGACCTATGATCAACTATATGATATGACTAGAATAGATAATAACGGTATGTTTAATTATCCTATCTACTGCCAATATAGGTCCAGTCTGATGTAACAAATACATCTGATCTTATCTACTATGCTAATGTTCTAGAAAGAATATAACATTGTGATGTGTAAGTAAATCATATCGTAGATTGGCAAGTTAGTGTAAATCTTGTGCACTGACTAATCTTAGGACTAACTTATTTTGAACATATAATCATATTTATATTCCACTGTGATTATGTCACTATAAATTAACTATATGCTCGGAATTTAATATAATTTTATATTAAACAAATAATCATGAAAATAAAACATGTGAGCAAAGTGATTGATCAAGTCAAAAATTGATTTATATTATTTTATTGATAATAAAATGAGATTACAAAGACATTGAGTTTTAATTAGGGCATAAAACTCAAACAGAGTCATGCCTCAGTTATATGTGTATCAACAAAGAGTACTATGAGAAATGTCATTATAGTAATGAGTAAAATTTAACTGAATTTATTTAATGGCTAATTTTAGTTAACTGATCCTAAAACTTGGTACTTATAATAAATTAAGTATTACTTACGATATTTTTATTTATTTTTTTGAAATAATTTTTACTTTATCACTATCACTATTGTTACAGTAAAGTTTAAAATTATTATTTTACATATATAGGGAGCGACTATAACGCATCCCCTTTTTTTGCAACACTGGTGCATCCTTTTTCTATTTTTGGCACCAGGATAGATATAATCCCAAAAATTTTTTATATGACGGTATACATTATAGCTATCTAGAACATTCTACAAATTTTCAAGAAATTTCAAATAAATCATGGTACCAAAAAAGGTTCTAAACTGTATGTTGCACGTGTGCCTGTTTTTTTGTATACGCATGTAAAAGTTAACAATTTGAACCCTGTTATCGGCTTCGTACATTATCCAGAATTTATTGAAAATTTGCAGGATATTCTAAATACCTACAATGTACACTGTCATATAATTTTTTTTGGGATTATATCTATTCAGGTGCCGAAAAAAGAAAAAAGATGCACTAATGTTGCAAAAAAAAAAGATGTGTTGTAGTCGTTCCCTATATATATATTTGTTATTTTTAATATTGAAAGTGCATCTAATCCAATCCATACAAGTGTTTATTTTAAAATTTTCAATCTAATTCGCATAAATACATATATCCGCACTTTGCAGATTGGATTGGTTAAATATTGAACACCCCTATTTGCTCCTATATCTGGTTTACTCCTATATGGTATATGGTATGTGTTTTCCCAACTCAAAACATTAGGTTAGAGTTTTAGGTTTGCTTTGTTGGTATACATTATTTCATAATGTTTGAAAACTGTCACCGGTACTAGATACAAATACTACACAAAATATGGGAAACATAGAGCACAAACTCTTTAAGGACAATGAATAAAAAAAAGGGACTTACAAAGAATGAGATACAAGCGGGAAGAACAAATAAATCAGGTGTGGGCTATTAAAGTAACTCTTATAATTGGCTTGAAAAAATCAAGCCACTAATAATCAACTTTAAATGAACCAATTAGCATGTGATTTTTTATAATTATATAATTAGCTATGCACAAACTAAGACAAATTCTTCTGACGCATGAGAGATTCTATCTTCTCAACATCTTCTGGAATGTCAACACCGTGAGCCTCATGCTCAACCTTAATCACCTGCACACATAATTAGCTAGTATAAGTGGCTTTTGATATCTGTTAACCGAGGTTTTCGGTAACTATATTAATAAATATTATTTAAGGGTAATAATAATAGAAGTAGAAGATTAACACGGGGTTTTTACATGGTTGAGGCGTTAATGAGCCTTAGTCCACGAGTCTGTAATATTAGAACTTGGAAAACCTTTTACAATGGAGTTTCTCTCCGTATTTTAACAGAGTAACTGTATCTTAGTTGAAGAGAGATCCTTTTTTCCAGTGTTCTATAGCCTGTATTTATAGGCTTATGGGAACACTGGGTCTGGGCCGAGTATGACCCAGGCCCATCAGAGATACGGATATTCTTGGCCTTTCTAGTGGAAGCCCAACATGAAAGATACAACATACATGAATTCCAGACCAGCTGAGGCCCAATGAGTTGACTCAAGAGATATATCTCGCCCGACAAAACGGTGCTTTTGGTCTGGACACTTCGAGTTACGAGGCAGATTCAGGAGACAAGACCAGTCAGAGTACTTGGCAGCGCAGACCTGAAACAACGGCGTGCAATCTTGAGGTGGCCTTTTCCGCAGGCGAAAAGTGGGGACAACCCCCATGCGGAGTGGGGCGGCTTCAGGGTCCTAGACGCTTGGCCCCTCCAACCAGGGACGATATGATCCGGGTTCGTTTACCTTTGTCCCTCTTCATTTACCACAGGCCCGGACCGTACCAGGGTCCGGGACCAGGATGCGTATGTCATGGGGGGTTCGAATGGTCTGCACGTCTCCCGGATGACTGTCCCGGATGATGGGACCCAGAAGACCATACCGGACCCCCCTAATGGGCCCAGAATCGCACCCCGGGCCCGTACCCCTCTCGGACACTCCCGTACCAAGAGGCCTTGACCAAGGGGCTGGGCCCGCATGCTGAACAACCCGTGACCAAGGGCCCGGACGAATGTCCCGGGTCCATGCAGGAAACGGGGATAACATTTTCCCCCAAGCCTTCGCCTAGGCCTGCCAGGAGGAGGTTTACATCGTCCCCAGGACGCTCACGCGGTTGCCTTCCCAGTTCCTGCTTGGGATCGCGGGTCCGTGATAGCGGGCTGTGGTATTGGCCGTATGCCTGGCCCGGACCGCTTACCAATATCCGGGGACGTTTACCTTTGTCCCGCTTCGTGGCAGGGGTACACGTGTCACCAGGCGATTGCTGCACGGGTCTTGAAAGGTCGCCTAGCCCTCCCAAGGGTCGCTAGGCCTAGGCTAGTGTGTCAGCACACGTCACGAAGCGTCCCATCCACACGGGGGGCCATCATTAATATCCTTGGGATGAGGTGGACCGTAGGATAGGGCGACCTTTGGCATCCGCCCCTCCTGGGCTGTTAGATCCGAGATGGTGAGGATCCAGTCTGAGGGGGTCCATAAATATCCCTGCGCGACTCCTGACCGTCCGGTGGGGAGACACCTGTCCGTTGGATCAGAGGCCAGGATTTGGGGCCATTATAAATACCCCACGAAAGCCAATTTGGCATTTTTACACTTTCGAACCAGTTTAAGAACCGAAAAGCTCTGCCCGAGCCTTGCATGTCCAACATCGCCGACGGCATACACCACCTTCTGCTGACTCTGCGCCGCCGCCTGTTCCCCAGAACCCCCACTTTTGCCCTTCTATCTGAAGATGCGTCTTGGGCCTGTCCTGTCGACGAACTGCTAAACCGACTACACCATTTCAAGAACGAAGTTCTGTCGTCCTTACAGTCGGACCACCACCACCTTCTACGGCCAACAACTCACAGTAAGTCCCCTTGACCCTCTTGACGACTATATGAACTTATGATGTTCTTTTAATTCGTGCGTTAAGGCTTTGTATTTAGGAGTTGTTAGGAAGGCCTCCTGGTTCGGGTTGCTCTATATCCAGATGCTTCCCGGACAGAGGGCGGGTCTTAGTTTTCTTCTTTCCCGATCAGGGTCCCGTGGCTCTTCGGTGTCCCGGACCTGATCCGAAGGGGCTCCAAGCAGTCCTTAGGAGACCCCCCGTACCTTGACCGACTTTCTTGGGTTTAGGTACTGACTGCTTGGCTTTCTTTCTTTGTTCCCAGATCGTCAACTATGGCAACGGGCGTTATGCTCCATTCTGAAGAAGAGGTCAATAGGGCCCATGTCGTTGTTACTGGATCTCAGACGCCCAAGGGCAACAGGTGGGAAATGGACGTGACGCCCAAACTGTTCCGGAATTACCGAATGATGCTGCTCCTGGAGCAGCGTCTGGGCATTGAATCAACTCCCAGACTCTTTCACAACCGCATGGCCAGGATCGAGGAGCGGGCGCATACGTCCGTGGAAGGATTTGGGGCCTGGAGCGCCGGTCACATCAGTGCGGGAGCTACGCTCCCGCTTCACGACTATTTCGTGCGGTTCTTGACGTACGTGGGAATCGCACCGTTCCAGCTTCTGCCTCAAGCGTACCGGCTACTCGCTGGATGGCGGGTGTTTTGCATCGCGAAGGAGGTCGCGGAGCCTACCCCTGCGGAGATCTTGTACTTCTACAAGCTGGAGTCGCAGGTCAACGTCAAGGACAAGACCCTAGACGACTTTTATAGACTGAAGCCGCGGAGTAGCTATCCCGCTCCTACCAGCTCCTGGAGGCATCCCCCGGACATCAGGCATTACTGGTTCCTGACGTTTGGGTTCCTTGTGAACAAGAACCCCACACTGCTGCTGGACTTCCAGCGAGTGGGTAAGTATTTTCCTGGTCCTCTCTTTTATACCTTATCCTTTATTGTCGTCTCTCATCATATCTTCCAGGTGGCAGGGCCTTTCGCTCAAACTCCCCTTAACGAGTTCATTATGGAAAGGAGGAGGTTTTACTCCGGGTTGAGTGCGAAGGATCTGGATGTGGGTGGCTACGTCACGGACGACAATCTCCGACTGGTCGGGATGCTCGCAGCCACCCAAACCATTGTTATCCCGAACCTTCAGGGCATCCCTTGCGAGAAGAACGTCGACGTCCGGGAGCAGTTGGCCCTGGACCACATTGCCAGTGTGGAAAGAGCGGCGCGAGCCGACGCGGCCCGACGCAAGAAGGACCAGGTCCCGATAGAGGCGGCCACTTCAGAGGAGCTGGAGGAGCTCTTCGAGGACGCCCTACCAAACATTGGGACTCCCGGGGCTAGCGTATCGGGGCGAGGTAACTCCCCTTTAATCTTAACTTATGCTCCCCGAGTCGGGGACTTAGCTAGGGATAGGCTAGTACCCCCGGGCCCCGCGTTTGGGGTCGACTAGGAGATGAGACCTTCGACTCCCGTCCCCGTAGGCTCCGAGGTCCTCATGTTCTTATCCGGGTTCCTCTAGTACGGGGGTTTCCTGAACCCGGACGACATAGGGGATCGGGTCCATTCATTTGCTTTAGAGGAATTGAGTCGCGCTCGGGGCATAGATGAGGGTTCGTCCTGGGTCATTTTTAGTTTTGACATGTGTTTTTGTTTCTGTTTGGTTTACCATCCTAACTCCATTTTCTGTATTTTTGCAGGGGATTCCGGTTGTCAACCCCTGCCAGCGAAATGAGGCGGCTCATCAAGGACAGGGCGGCCAAGAAGGCGGCCAGGAAAAACAGGGAGGCGACGGGCCCGGAGCACGGTCTCAACAGGGAACCGTCCGGGGCAGAATCTCGTCCCGGTGGGGGAGCTTTGGCCGCGGTCCCCATCCAAGGCGTGGAGCCTGTTGCAGTCTCCGCCCCCGCCCAGCACCCCGTAATTGACTTGGAGGCGGGCGCAGCAGTCAGCAGGAGCTCTGGGAAGAGGGGCCCAGACGCTGGCGCCGAAGAGGGCAACACCTGGAAGAGGCCCCGGACGAGGCGGACTGGCTCGGCCGAAGAGTCACATGGTGAGATTCGGCTGGCCGCGAAGGAGGTCCCTGCACTGCCCGTTCTCCCCATACGTCCAACTCTTCTCGAGGAGGGGGAGTCCGCCTTGCGGGATGAGTAGTCCCGGCTGATTAACCGGACCTGGGAAAGCGGTCGCGGCTGGAGGGACGAGACTTACAGAGCCCTGACGATCTGTCATCGGGTTGAATTCGCAGAGCGTCCTGCCGAGTTCAGCGCTCCTCAGCCGATCGTGGATCGGCCAGCCGCCGAAGCGGGCTTCCACCCTAAACTCGGACAGGACGCGGCCCCCCTGGCGGCTGACCTGCTAGACCAGGTGGGGAACACCATGTCCAACCTCCAACTCAAGAGGTACGCCACAATAGCCAACCCGGACGTACTGTTCATCTCCCAGGCTCTCCGCCACCAGGCTACCGCGGTAACTTTTACTTGTCTACTTATACTCCTTCCCTTACTTGTTGATGATAATTTTATTGTCTAACTTTTCTTTGCTCCAGGTTGACCTGTTGTCCCATCGTAATGCCGATCTAGTGGCCGAGCTGGCCATGAAGATGGAGACGGCCAAGCTGGAGCTGGAGGCGGCCGTGAATCAAAGGGAGGCCGCCAAGGAGGCCCTTGGCCGGGAGACGGCCCGTGCCAAGACGGAGCGCGAGGAGCTCGACCGTGCCAAGGCCGGATTAGAAGAGGAGTTGTCCCGAAAATCAAGGGAGGTCGATGAGCGGGCAACACTCTTGGAGGCGGCCGCGGCTCAGTCCGTCCTGGATAAGGAGGAGATCCAGGCCTTGAAGGTCCGGGTCTGCGAACTGGGCGACTCCCTCCTTGGGGAGAAGGCGGCGCATGAAATATCCCGCCGCGAAAAGGAGGAGGCCGAGGGCTTGCTGGATGTCACTTTTGATGAGGCCATTTAAATGGCCTGGTGCAAGGACAAGAGTATGAACCTCCTTGTCTTCCTTGATCCGGAGTCGAAGCGGGCCGAATTCGAGGCCAAGGAGAAGGAGGACGTGGACCTCCGGGCGGATGAGTTGTAGGCCCGAATTCTGGCCTTGTAATTTTATTAGTATTTTTGGCTTGTAATTAAGTTTAAAACACTGCTACCTTCTCTGGTTTTTATGTAGGCTTCCTTTCGTTATTTCGAATAGAAATTTCATTTTGTTGCCGCGATAACTTGATTGTGAGGGTTCAGCTCCGGTTCCAATGGCCTGGACTAGACCCAACGACTTAACTCACCGAGTTTTTAATCCTGGCACCAAGTCCAGGGCCATCGGGGCTTAATTTAACTTGGAGCTTTGTTATACTTTTATCAGCTTTAGGTCATGGCTTTGCCCTGGGGCAAACCGGATGCTTCTATCTCCCGGACATCAAATGTCCGAAATAAACGAGCCTTGGGCTTGGTCCTCTCTATTTTATACCCCCGGACGTCGTTCGTCCGGGGTGGGACCGACCTTGGGCTCGGTCCTCTTCATTTTATACCCCCGGACATCGCTCGTCCGGGGTGGGACCAGCCTTGGGCTCGGTCCTTTTTATTTTATACCCCCGGACATCGTTCGTCCGGGGTGGGACCGGCCTTGGACTCGGTCCTTTTTATTTTATACCCCCGGACATCGTTACGTCCGGGGTGGGACCGGCCTTGGACTCGGTCCTCTTCATTTTATACCCCCGAAAATCGTTCATCCTAGGTGGGACCGTGGGGTTTGCGTCGCCCGGACCTTAGTGGTCCAAGCCGGGACTAGCCTAAGCTTGCGCCCCGCCAGGAGTTTGCTTGTACCCGGAATACCCCCGCAAGTGAGCGGAGACGGGTCTGGGGTCACTTGAGAAAGATTAGCATAGTTTTACAACATTTCTTTATGACATTTTGCACATGCCATTTTCATTGTTTGAAAAAGGTTTGCCCTGAGGTGTACATTGTTTACAACGAAAATATTAAACTGGGAATCGCTCTCTGACTACTGATAGTATTTATGGAGATGCTCCGCATTCCAGGCTCGCGGGACTTCCGAGCCATCGAGCCGCTTTAAGCGGTATGTCCCGGGGCACACCTCGTGTTGGATCTCATACGGGCCCTCCCAATTTGGGCCCAGAACCCCCACTCCCGGATCCTGAGTAGCAGGGATGACTCTTCGCAAGATTAAGTCACCGGTTCCAAACTTACGGCTCTTGACTTTGGAGTTGAAGTGCCGCGCGATCTTGCCTTGGTACATCTTCAGCTGCACCTGCGACTCTTCCCGGATATCTTCGATGAGATCTAGTGACTCTTGGAGTAAGGCGTTGTTCTGGATGGGGTCATACGTATCTCGTCGGTGGGATGGGACTGCCCGTTTGCCTGGGGCCTGGCAACTGCTGAGAAGCTCTTCACTATACCGTGCCTTTCGCAAAAATCAGTGAAGTGGGCGCTGTCGAACTGCTTCCCGTTGTCGGACACGATTTTGTAGGGGAGGCCATACCGACACACTATGTTATTGATGACGAAATCTAAGGCCTTTTTGGAAAAGATTGTGTTCATGGGCTCCGCCTCAACCCACTTCGTGTAATAGTCAACGACCACGATGGCATACTTTACCCCTCCTTTCCCAGTCAGGAGAAACCCGACGAGATCGATCCCCCACACTGCGAAGGGCCAAGGGCTGTTCATCAAGGTTATCTCTGTCAGGGGGGCCCGTGGGACCTTCGCGTACCTCTAGCACTGTTCGCACTTGCGGACGTAGTCGATACAGTCTTTCTTCATGGTTGGCCAGAAGTATCCTTGGCACAGGATCTTCTTGGATAGGCTGGGCCCGGCAGTGTGATCTCCGCAGAAACCTTCGTGCACTTCATGCATGATGGCGCTCAGCTCAGTCCCGGACACACACCTGAGGTAAGGCATGGATAAACCCCGGCGATAGAGTTTTCCGTCCATCATGACATATCGGTGGACTTGGTACTGGAGTTTCCTGGCTGTGGCCCGGTCGTTTGGAACTTCCCCGGTAGACAGGAAGCTGATGAGCGGTCCCATCCAGGAAGAGGAGTGATCGACGGTGTGGACCGCTGGGGCCCTGATGCTTGGGACGGGGAGATGGTTGACGGGGACCAGTCCGGCCAGCTCTGCCTCGGCTTCGGTGGCCAGTTTCGCTAGTGTATCTGCGAAGACATTTTGCTCCCGAGGGATCTGGCAGATGGAATGTGTTGTGAATGCCTGTAGCATTTCCCTCGTTTGAGTCACGTAGGCCGCCATTCTCTCTCCTTTAGTCTGATATTCCCCCGAGATTTGTCTGACAACTAGCTGGGAATCGCTGTAGATTTCCAGGTTCGTTGCCCCTACCTCCCGGGCCAAACGCAACCCGGCTAGGATAGCTTCATGCTCTGCTTCGTTATTTGACGCCTTAAACTGGAAACGGAGGGCATTTTGTAACTGGTGCCCCTGTGGTGATACCAAGATGATCCCGACCCCGGCCCTGGCCCCGTTCTCATTCGAGGCTCCGTCCACCAAGACCTTCCATACGGGCGCTGCGGGGGCTTCGAGAATATTGTCTTCCGGAGGCACCCTGGAACATTCAACGATGAAATCGGCCAGGGCCTATCCCTTGATGGACACCCTAGGGACGTAGGATATATCGAACTGGCTCAGCTCCATGGCTCACTTCAAGAGTCTTCCCGATGACTCGGGCTTCTGCAACACCTGCCGCAGGGGATGGTTGGTTAGGACCTTTATGGCGTGGGCCTGAAAGTAAGGTCGAAACTTTCGGGATGCCATCAGCAGGCAGAAAGTCAGTTTTTCGATCAATGAGTATCGAGACTCAGCGTCCAGCATCACTTGCTTACATAGTATACCGGGAGCTGCGCCCTTTCTTCCTCTCATACTAACGCGGCGCTGATCGCGTGCTCAGTCACGGCCAGGTATAGATACAGGGGCTCCCCTTCTACCGGTTTTGCCAGGATTGGGGCTTGAGCCAAGTGTTCTTTCAGCTTACGAAAGGCCTCTTCGCATTCGGGTGACCACTCGAAACGCTGGCTTCCCCGAAGGACATTGAAGAACAGGACGAACTTGTCTGTGGCTTTGGAAACGAAGCGGCTCAAGGCGGCTACTCGCCCCGTCAGGCTCTGTACATCCTTGTGCTTCCGGGGAGAGGCCATGTCAATCAGTGCCTTGATCTTATCTGGATAGGCTTCTATTCCCCAGAAACTCACTTTAAAGCCCATGAACTTCTCGGAGGCCACGTCAAAAGTGCACTTTTTGGGATTCAACTTCATCTCGTATTTCTGGATGACTGCGAAAGCCTCCGCCAGGTCATCCGAATGGTTTTGGGACGTCTTGGACTTGACCAGCATATCATCGATGTATACCTCCATGTTTCGCCCTAACTGGGCCCGAAACATTCGATTGACGAGCCTTTGGTAAGTTGCTCCGGCATTCTTCAGTCCGAAAGACATGACTATGTAGCAGTAGATCCCCTTGTCGATTTGGAAACTGGTGTGCTCTTGATCTGCCATGTGCATAGAGATCTGATTGTAGCCGGAGTAAGCGTCCATGAAGCTCAAGATCTCGTACCCGGACGTAGCATCCACCATTTGGTCGATCCGGGGAGCGGGAACAGTCCTTCGGACAGGCTTTGTTGAGGTCCGTGAAATCGATGCATGTTCTCCACGTCCCGTTCGGTTTTGGCACCAAGACGGGATTGGCCAGACACACGGGGTACACAGCCTCGCGTATGAAGTTGATGGAAGACAGCTTCTCAACCTCCAGCTTAAGGGCCTCGGCCCTCTCCGTCCCCAAAGGCCTGCGTTTCTGGTGGACCAGGGTCACGTTTGGGTCAATACTTAACACGTGGCAAATGATATTGCGGTCGATCCCAGTCATGTCTGAGTGAGACCAGGCCAAGATATCCTGGTTTCCCTTAACTTGGGCGATGATGGCGGCCCGAACGTCTGCCGGCAAACTTTTTCCAACTTGGATGATCCGGGTCGGATCGTTTTCGCTGATGCACACCTATTCTATCTCGTCCATTGGTTCCAAGACGCGGTCGTCCCCTATCCGCGGGTCCAGGTCATCTTCTTCCTGGACCACCATCACAGCAGGCGGGAGGGGAATGGGTTCGACGAAGTCCTCAACGGGCTCTTCCCGGATCATGTATATGGGTCGGACTGACACGTGGTAGCACTTCCGGGCGCTCTTCTGGTCTTCCCGGACAGTCCCTACCCCTCCGCTGTCGCATGGGAACTTCATGCAAAGATGGCAGATGGAGGTGATGGCTCCGAACTCGACCAATGCAGGGCGACCAAAGATGACATTGTAAGCAGTGGGGCAGTCCACCACTACAAAGGTGCAGAACTTGAACGAGTGCTGCAATTCACTCCCCAGCGTAACCGGCAACTGGATCTTTCCCATGGGGAGAAGTGAATCTCCGTTGAAGCCGTAAATCTGGGTCGGGCACGATGCCAAATCCGCTTCAGTCAAACCAATGGCGGTGAAAGCGGGCTTGAACAACAGGTTGACGGAGCTCCCGTCGTCCACCAACACGCGGGACACCAACTTGTTGGCGATTTGAGCATCTATGACCAGCGGGAAAGTAGACATTGCGGGCGTCGTCCTCCGTGAAGGTGATGGGGAGGTTTATCAACTTAGGGCGCTGAGCCGGAGCTTGGACAAGGGCGCACACCTCCTGATCGTGGTCCAGCTCGATTAGGTAGCGCTTTTGGTCATTCCTGGATGGCCCTCCCAGGTGAGGTCTGTCCGAGATGGTGGCCACATGTCCGTCAACTCGAGGGGGCGCTGCCCCGGAAGGGTAAGGCATTCCGGGGCCGGGAACCTGCGTGACGGGGGGCCCCTGAGGGGCCTACGCCGGGGGTCCCTGTGCGTACCCTCCCTGGGGGGTATGCCCGAGGTGTTCCCAGGACCGCGGGTTGTCCGTGGCTTGCTGACAGGCCCGGGACTCCCACGGCATCCTTACCCACTGGTGGAGGTGCCCCAGCTTGATGAGATTTTCAATCTCATCCTTGAGCTGCCGGCATTCATCGGTGGTGTGGCCCACATCCTTGTGATAGGCGCACCTTTTCTGGTGTCTCTCAGATTCCTTCCTCCTTTGAACATGGGGCTAGGCTTCCGGTAGTGAACCGCCCTTTCTATTGCCAGATAGATGTTCTCCCTGGTGTCCACCAGGTTGGTGTATTCTGAATATTGGGGCTCGTAGCCCCTCTTCCCCTTCTTGACCGGCTCGGGCCGGTTCTGGCCTTTGCCCGATCGCTTCCCCTGGGAGGGGTTCACGCTCGCCTCAGTCAATCCTGTCTGGGACTGCTGGGCCCTGACAGGGGCCATGCTGTGTCTTGCTGGCGCAACGCCATAACCGGAGAAGTGGGTGGATTGGGCCAGGGCGTACCCTGAAGTGGCAGGGTCGTACACCGTAGGGGTGTAGTTGACCCCGGGCGCGACGGCCGGTCCCGGGGCAATGGGGGGCGCGGTGTAGGACTGCACCGGGAATTGTCCCCCATGTCCCGGGAACGTCTGGGGACGGGATGCGGAGCCGGGGGCCACCCGAAGGCCTGAATCTGGGCTTCTTCCCAGTTGATGAATCCTTGGGCCTTCCTAATGAACGCGATTAGTGCAGATTTTTGTTGCGATGTGGAAAATAATGGATCGTTTGTTCATTATTTCCACATTCCACCCTTAGACAAAAACTTGTTGCGATATTTTTGCTATGCAAGTGCACACAGTCGCAATTTGTAATAAAATGGTAAAAACCAAGTATCGTCCTCAAGGACTGATTTATCAATTACCAATCAATCAATCTTTTTAATTCTATTTGATTAAACAATTTCAGAGATTTCAAACAAAGAAGAATACTAACGAAGCACAATGAAAATTTAAACAAAATAACAGAGAAAATGAAATTAGGACAATTATGATCCTCTATTTTCCACCCTTTTATTTCCTAATGCAAGAATTATATCCCCTTCTCCCTATTCAAGAACAAGTTGCAAAAACAATTCATAATCTGGTTAAGATTTACAAAATTCAATCTAAATGACAACTTCCTATATTTCTATGGTAAGCTGAATCATGAAGAATGCATTAAACACGTAACTCAGAAAAATAGGCAAACAATTTAGATACTTTCGTTCTAAATTGAATTTGCATCCAAACAATTAAAGCATATCAAATTTCACTTTTCGGATTTCAATTTGATTCATGAAATAACAATTAGAGGTGATCAATCAAGAATTGCACAAGTAACACATATTGTAAGGAATTGAAAGAGATGAAGAAGAACATGAATTCTGCATTAATCTATAAAAAGGGTTTCCAAAAGATTCACATAATAGCCCTAAAGGAGAAATTAGCCCATAATATTCATTCTAGCAATCATAGAATTCAATTACAAACATAAAAATTGAAGATAGAAGATGAAAAACACAAGAATGGATCCTCCAATGGTATTCTCCACTCTCAGTCGTCGTCTCTCTCTTCAGCCCCCCTTCCAGTCGCAAACTAAGTTTCTCAAAAATCCCTACAAAGTTCCGAGTGAAAAGACTCAATTGCCCATCAAAAAGTGATCAGATATGTGAAAATCGCGTCACCAGCGCTGGTATTGTAGCGCTGTAGCGCTAAAGTCAGAAACAAAATAAAAGAAATCTGGGCACCAGCGCTGTAGCGCCCTTATCGTAGCGTTGTAGCGCTAAAGTCAGAGCCGAACTTCCTGAAAACTGCGTCCAAGCGCCGTAGCGCTAAAGTCAGGAACATCAACTCTTCAGAAATCCTTCCTAGCGCTACGGCGCTCCCTTAGTAGCGCTACTTACAGAACCCAAAAGTCCACAAATTTGTCCCGATTTTGTTCCACTTTCACTATTTGTATCACTTTAGCATTAATCACCCTGAAACATGAACAAACGAACATAATTCCGAAATAAAATAATCCTATCTAATGAAAAATAGCCTAAAAACTTAGACCATAAACGAGCCTAAAACTCGTTTATCAAACTCCCCCAAACTAAATCTTTACTCGCCCTCGAGTAAATACTCTAACAAGACTCAATCATAACAAACCAAGTTGACGACACTAACCAATTCAAACACTCAAGACTGATGTGCATGTATAATTCTCAGGAAAAATTTCATGCAATTTAAACTTTAATCTAGATTTTCAGTCTTAACCACTTCACAATTCACTGCAATTTCTCAACATCAAAGATCATTTACTCATAACTTGCAAATAAGATAATTGAACCACTTTATGCACATCAAAACCTCACCAACTAACCACAAACTCAAGTATTCCATATGCCTGCATTGCTTACTATTCTCCATTAATATGAACAAATGCACAAATACGAATCAATAGGACTTTATAAAGGTTGAAATAGAAGACTTAGGTAAAGGTAGATAAAGAGACAATTTTAGGCTTAATCATACCACAAGCATTCCACCAAACAAGCTTTCCCAACAATTTCACACCACTCATCCCTTGTTACCCCTTTTTCTGTGCAATGATTGAGAATGTTTATATATATATATATATATTTTTATAAACTCCCCCAAACTATGATTTTTTATTAAATAATTGTTTGGGGGCATAATCATTTTTTTTCACTTTCTTTCCTTTTTCTTTCTTTGATTTTTTTTTTTTTCAATCAATAGTAATTTTCTGAATAACACATATTACAAACATCCCATTACACATTCACTCCCCTCATATAATAAATGCTCATGGTATGGGTCAAAAAGAGTAAATGGTATTTCATTTTACAGTTAGGCTCAAAAGAGTGTGTTAATCAAGAAAATGGTTATAAGGCTCGAAAGGGTTGACTAAGGATAAACTTTAATAGGGTTAGCTTGAAAGGCACAACCAGTCCAAAAATTGCCTATATCATTTTCCTAAATGTGCACTGTTTCAAATTTCATCTCAAATAGTAAGCAAGCAGGTTTTAGAATTTTTCAAACTTTTCAATCCACAATCCAAATTTGACATGCATAAAATAACTCAAGTATAACATTTGCAATGTATGAACAATAGATCTCTGATGTCAACAAATCACAGTGAAAAACAAAGTAATCTAACCAAGCACACAGATTAATTTAGAAGCACAACAGTTTTTCATTTGGATTATACTACAAAACAGTCAATCAGATTGAAATGACCATTATTGTCAACTTAATTTATACTCTAAAACATGACTCCAAACTCAAACAAATAAACAAACTAAAAACACAGCAAAGAAAAACAGAACCTCTCCCCCAAACTTAAAATCGAACATTGTCCCCAATGTGAAGTATGACAAGAATGGGAAAAAAGACTTACCTGACCAGCCACATTAGTATGGCGGTGGTGGTGGTTGGAACGAAGGTCCTTCAAAAGGCTGAGACTGCGGAGGTTGAGGTTCAGGAAAACCAGCAAATGACGGGGGTGGAGGCGGAGGGTAAAATGGAGAGTACGGTGGATAGGGCAGTGGTGGAGCAAAGTAAGTGCGATCCGATTCATCTAGCGACCAGCGACTCACCAAATTGTTTAACTGAGCCATATGATTCACTTCATAATCATATCGATGGCCCAAATACTGATTCACCATATGCTGCTGTTGAACCACATATTGATTTTGTTGGATTAGATAATCCAACTTATCATTAATTTGCTGCATACTTGAATTGCTACTGCCACCCAACAATACTGGTTCAGCTTCTTCCTCCACATCAGTTTCTACACGGCGCTTTCCCTTTTTCCTTGCCTGCGGCACATACAGAGCAGGCTCAGGATAATCATTCATCAAATTGATGGACAACGGTTGTTGCAGCTACTGATAAATATCAGTAACAAATTCCGGAACACCAGCCTTACAGCACAACATCGTGATGACAGATCCATGGGCCAAACCTCCAGTGGTGTGCCCCTTTTCAATAAAATTAATGTTGGCCTTGATCCAAATACCCGGATTGACACTCATGCCCATCATCAACGCGTACATCAATAAGACTCGATCTTTAGTCATATCAGACACATGACTAACCGGCATAAATCGAGCACACACAAAGAACGCCCAAAATCTCGCCTCAATGTTAAGCTGGCACGATGATATACTCTTAGGTAGACTGCCAGATAAATTCCAGGGAGCACCTTCAAAGCACAATTTATCAGCTACAGCCGTAAAATCTATAGATCCATTCAAGAACTGAGCGTATTCCTCCTCCTCCTGTTTTATGTGCAGGGATTTGAACACCTTATTAATAGCTTCAGTAGTGAAAGGCACACGTTTACCTCGAACAAAAACTGTATCATTGTGTTTATCTCTTAAGTTCACATAAAACTCATATACCAATGATACATTAGCCTGGGCCAGATAAATTCCAGAGAGCACCTTCAAAGCACAATTTATCAGCTACAGCCGTAAAATCTATAGATCCATTCAAGAACTGAGCGTATTCCTCCTCCTCCTGTTTTATGTGCGGGGATTTGAACACCTTATTAATAGCTTCAGTAGTGAAAGGCACACGTTTACCTCGAACAAAAACTGTATCATTGTGTTTATCTCTTAAGTTCGCATAAAACTCATATACCAATGATACATTAGCTTGGGCCAATTCAGTCACAAAATCTCCCCATTTCCTATTCATAAGATTTGCCCGAACCCGTTCAAAAATCTGATGAGCAAAAGGTTCAGACTGATATTCCACTTCACGCTCAGGAATCAAAGGCTTTCTAACAAATTTCTCATAGCGCTCCTGAGCCTTAAAATTGATAAACCTAGTCTCATCGTACTCATGCTCAGAACTATCCTCCCTTGGTTGAGACGCAGATGCTTGTTCCTTTTCTTTATCCTTATTTCTACCCGCACTACTCTTGGGCGCCATTATCCACACTCTCACCAACCCACAAGACAGAATTTTGACAACACCTCCCCTACAAATGAACCATTTTCCTCTTCACAAACACTTACAAGATGCACTCTTTCAAAAAAATAAACTAAGGTCCCCAAACCAAAACCATAGATAGGATCCCCTCTCAACAATCAATCAAAGCAATCCAATCTCAAATACCACAAAAATCTGAGGAGAAAAGGGAGAGGAACCACTTACCAAACCTTGCAATGGACTCCTTTATGCTTGAATTAGAATAGCCCCTTGAAAATTTCCATCTCCAGTAAGAAATTAGATCACTGAATTTCTAGGGTTTCAAAACAGATTTGGGGAAGAAAGCAAAGAAGGGAGAGAAATAAAAGAAGAAATGAATGAGAAAGGGAGAATATGTGGTGAGATTTCTGGGAAAGGGGCTGCAAGGGAAGATCTATGGGGGTTATGGAGGGGATGGAGGAGAGAAGATGGAGATGAGGAAAAAAAAAAACTGTAGAGGAAATGAGGGGGAAAATCGCAACCCCTCTGTTTTTAAAATATTTTCTAGACAAAGCGCTGTAGCGCTATAGGTATAGCGCTACAGCGCTAATACGCGTACTGGGTTTCTGGCCTCTGGAACCAGCGCTGTAGCGCTTGTGGTAACTCCCGAAAATTTTTGTCTTCTCTGAGATTAGCGCCATAGCGCTACGAATATAGCGCTATGGCACCTCCAATCACCACCTTTTTTATTCTTTATTTTTTATTTTTTTTATATATATATATATTTTTATTTTATTTTTTTTGTTTTTTTTTCTTTTCACGATTTTCACAGTTCAACCAATACATTAAAATAAAAATAACAACTAAAAACAAATTTCCTTCATTGTTCAAAACCAAATAAAATAAAATAAAATGAATTGAAAACTGAGAACTGCCTCCTTAAAGCGCTGTCGTTAACGTCATTTAGCCGGACGTTGGACCCCTCTTCAAAGAGGCAATAAAAGAAGGATCGACTTTGCCTGATCAACATGACCACCCAAGTAAGGTTTCAATCTCTGGCCATTGACCTTAAAGGAATCACCTGAGTTGCCCCGAACTTCTACAGAACCATATGGAAAGACCTGAACAACAGTGAATGGTCCTGACCATCTTGACTTCAATTTGCTAGGAAAAAGTCTCAATCATGAATTAAAAAGAAGTACCTTCTGCCCTGGTTGGAACTCTTTCCTGACTAAGTTCTTGTCATGCCAAGCCTTTGTTCTCTCCTAATAAATCTTGGCATTTTCATAAGCCTCATTTCTGAACTCATCAAGTTCATTCAGTTGCAACGACCTTCGTTCACTGGCTGCACTCCAATCAAAATTTAATTTTTTTCATAGCCCAGAATGCCCTGTGCTCCAACTCAACTGGTAAATGACACGCTTTACCAAACACCAACCTGTAAGGAGACATACCTATTGGTGTTTTGAATGCAGTTCTGTAGGCCCAAATCGCATCATCTAACTTCTTCGACCAATTTTTCCTCGAACTGTCAACGGTCTTCTCAAGGATGCTTTTGATTTCTCTGTTTGAAATTTCAGCTTGCCCATTTGATCGAGGATGGTAAGGCAAAGCTTTTCGATGATATACTCCATAACGAGCCAGTAATGCATCAAGTTGTTTATTCACAAAGTGTTTCCCTTCATCACTAATAAGAGCTCGGGGAGTGCCAAATCTAGTAAAAATATGTTTATGCAGAAAATTAAGCACAATTTTACCGTCATTGGCTCTAGTTGTTGCAGCCTCCACCCATTTAGATACATAATCGACTGCCAATAGAATATATTCATTGTTGTAAGATGGCGGAAAAGGCCCCATGAAATCAATGCCCCATACATCAAACAGTTCCACTTCAAGAATTCCATGTAAAGGCATTTCATTTCTCCTCGAGATATTTCCAGTTCGTTGACATATATCACATGCCTTGACAAAAGTATTAGCATCCTTGAATAATGAAGGCCAATAGAAACCACTTTGTAATACCTTGGCTGCCGTTCTTGATGCTCCAAAGTGCCCTCCACATTGTTGAGTGTGACAATGGTTGAGAATTGACTGCATCTCTTCTTCAGGAACACACCTTCTGATAATTTGATCCACACAATGCCTGTAAAGAATAGGCTCCTCCCAATAGTAATGTTTCACCTCATAAAAGAATTTCTTTAGTTGCTGCTTCAACATTTCAGGAGGCACAATCTTGGCAACCAAGAAATTCACTATGTCAGTAAACCAAGGGACAGCTAAATTCTCACTTACCCCAAACAGCTGCTCATCAGGAAAGTGATCATTGATTTGCACTGCTTTCTTATTTTCAGTCTCCTCCACCTCAAGTCTAGAGAGGTGATCAGCTACCACATTCTCGCTGCCCTTCTTGTCACGAATTTCCATGTCAAATTCTTGAAGTAAAAGAATCCATCTAATCAGGCGGGGCTTGGCATCTTTCTTTGACATCAAGTATTTAATGGCAGAGTGATCAGTGTAGACAATCACTTTATTACTAATTAGATACGGTATGAATTTATCACAAGCAAACACAATAGCTAGCAACTCTTTTTCTGTAGTAGCATAATTCAGTTGAGCATCATTTAGAGTCCGACTAGCATAATAAATAGACCTGAATACCTTGTCAATTCGCTGTCCCAAAACTGGCCCCACTGCATAGTCACTAGCATCACACATCAACTCGAAAGACAATTCCCAATTTGGAGCTATAACAATTGGAGCAGAAATAAGCTTTTCTTTCAAGAAATTGAAAGCCTTCAAACATTCATCATTAAAATCAAAGACAACTCCATTCATAAGAAGATTTGAGAGAGGCTTGGACACTTTAGAGAAATCTTTTATGAATCTTCGATAGAACCCAGCATGAACAAGAAAACTTCTAACACCGTTGACTGAAACTGGTGGAGGCAGCTTTTCAATGGTAGAAATTTTTGCTTTATCCACCTCAATTCCCTCTCTTGAAATTTTATGGCCAAGAACAATCCCCTCTTTCACCATAAAATGGCATTTCTCCCAATTCAACACCAGATTTGCCTTCTCGCAACGATTCAACACGTTCTCCAAGTTACCCAAACAGAGGTCAAATGATGAGCCAAAAACAGAGAAATCATCAATGAATATCTCAATACACCGTTCTACCATATCTGAAAATATGGCCATCATGCACCGTTGAAATGTTGCAGGGGTATTACATAATCCAAATGTCATTCTCCTGAAAGCAAATGTGCCATAAGGACATGTAAAAGTTGTTTTCCCTTGATCCTTTGGTGCAATAGCGATATGATGATACCCTGAATATCCATCCAAGAAACAGTAGTAGCTATGGCCTGCCAATCTGTCAAGCATCTGATCAAGGAAAGGCAAAGGAAAATGATCCTTCCTTGTTGCCTTGTTGAGCTTGCAGTAATCTATACAAATCCGCCACCCCGTTACAGTTCTTGTTGGGATGAGTTCATTGTTCTCATTTTTCACCACAGTTATACCACCCTTTTTAGGTACCACTTGCACAGGGCTCACCCATGCGCTATCAGAAATTGGGTAGATCACCCCAACATCCAACCATTTAAGAATTTGCTCCAGTACGACTTCCTTCATGGCTGGATTGAGTCTTCTCTGGGCCTCTATGGATGGCTTGCTATCCTCCTCCAATAAGATTTTATGCATTACTATCGATGGGCTTATTCCTCTAATATCCGCCAAGGTCCACCCAATGGCCAATTTATGCTCCCTTAAAACCCTCAACAGTTTCTCCAATTCTATCTTTGACAGGTCAGCTGACACAATGACAGGTAAAGTTTCATTCTCTCCCAAATATGCATATCGCAAATGATCTAGGAGAACCTTCAATTCCAGCTGCGGTGGCTGCTGAATGGATGTTAGCGGTTTATCAGGCGCATCTGCTAATTCTTGAAACTTCTTCCAGTATGGCAAGAAAGAGTTGATCCAGTTTACGCAATCTCTTATCTCAGCATCATCATCATCGACCTCATCACCCAATAATACTGCCTCTAAGACATCACTATTCATCCTTCTCTTCGAGACTGCCTTCTCTATCACATCCACACTATAGCAACTGTCACTAGCCACCGGATACTTCATGGCCTTGAAGACATTAAAGACCACCTTATCTCCTTGAACTCTAAGCTTAAGCTCTCCTTTGTGAACATGAATAAGAGCTTGGCATGTGGCTAGAAATGGCCTACCGAGAATAATTGGTACATTCGTATCCTCCTCCATGTCCAGAACGATAAAGTCAGCTGGAAATATAAACTTATCCACCTTCACAAGAAAATCTTCAATAATACCCCGTGGATGTGTCACCGATCGGTCTGCTAGTTGTAGAGTGACAGTTGTTGGTTTTGCCTCCCCCAAGCCAAGTCTTCTAAACACAGATAATGGCATCAGATTAATACTTGCCCCCAGATCACATAAAGCGTGTTTGCATTCAAACTTGCCAATGGTGCAAGGTATGGTGAAGCTCCCTGGATCTCTCAGCTTTTGGGGTAACTTCCTTTGTAATATCGCACTGCACTCTTCAGTGAGTGCTACAGTCTTATAGTCCTCCAATGGTATTCTCCACTCTCAGCCGTCGTCTCTCTCTTCAGCCCCCCTTCCAGTCGCAAACTAAGTTTCTCAAAAATCCCTACAAAGTTCCGAGTGAAAAGACTCAATTGCCCATCAAAAAGTGATCAGATATGTGAAAATCGCGTCACCAGCGCTGTAGCGCTAGTATTGTAGCGTTGTAGCGCTAAAGTCAGAAACAAAATAAAAGAAATCTGGGCACCAGCGCTGTAGCGCCCTTATCGTAGCGCTGTAGCGCTAAAGTCAGAGCCGAACTTCCTGAAAACTGCGTCCAAGCACCGTAGCGCTGTAGCGCTAAAGTCAGGAACGTCAACTCTTCATAAATCCTTCCTAGCGCTACGGCGCTCCCTTAGTAGCGCTGTAGCGCTACTTACAGAACCCAAAAGTCCACAAATTTGTCCCGATTTTGTTCCACTTTCACTCCTTTTCACTATTTGTATCACTTTAGCATTAATCACCCTGAAACATGAACAAACGAACATAATTCCGAAATAATGGTCAAGTATTTTCCACATTCCGACTTGTTGCGATATTCCGAAATAATGGTCAAGTATAAGGGTGGAAAATACTACATTCCGAAAATTTTTGTCTTCTCTGAGATTAGTGCCATAGCGCTACAGCGCAATATTCGTAGCACTATGGCGCTAATCTCAGAGAAGAAAAAAAATTTCGGGAGTTACCAGCGCTACATCGCTGGTTCCAAAGGCCAGAAACCCAGTACGCGTATTAGCGCTGTAGGCTATACCTATAGCGCTACAACGCTCTGTCCAGAAAATATTTTAAAAACAGAGGGGTTGCAATTTTCCCCCTCATTTCCTCTACAGTTTTTTTTTCCACATCTCCATCTTCTCTCCTCCATCCCCCCACAACCCCCATAGATCTTCCCTTGCAGCCCCTTTCCCAGAAATCTCACCACACATTCTCCATTTCTCATTCATTTCTTCTTCTATTTCTGTAATATTCAACATTTTTATTATAAATCAAAGTTTTAATACATAAAATGTACAAGTTTACAAATTTAAGAAATAGTAATGGAAAAATAGTGTTTAAAATATGATTTTATGTTTTTAATGAGATTAAAGAGAGAGAAACTTGAGTAGTCAAGTATTGGACCCAAATGTCATATAATTTTAATTGGGGATTTTTATAAAAATTAAGAAAGTTTTGCTAAAGGGCTTATTTGAAAAGAATTTTAGTATTTTGGGTCCAAGTGTAATTTTAAAAATAATAAAAAAAAAAAAAGAAAGAAAAGAAAAGGCTTCAGCCTTTCTTTTTTTACCCGAGTCTCTCTCTCTCTCCTCAGAAAACCTCTCTCTCTCTCTCTCTCTCTCTCTCCTCTGCGTATTACTGTTGCCGACGACGCAGGAGTACTTTCCGGCCACCATTTTTAGCCACGCGCCGGACCGTTGGATTCAGAGGCCTCCGAACTATCGACCCACGCGGGAATCTAGAGTTCACTCGCCGATTAAACGCCTCAACCACTCGATTTAAGTTCGGCCACCCCGCGACTTCAAAGTTGCGATTCGGCCACCTCGGGCATCCGTTTGCCGATCCGTCACCACCATCGTGTTCCTCGTGTTGTGGGCTTCAAAACCCAATAACTTGTTCCTACATCTACCATAGTTGGGTGGTGGGCCCACCACGAGCCACCGCGATCCACCGTAGACCGACGGTCGAAACTTAGTGTTCGGGGTTTTGAAGTACGTTTTGAGTCTCAGAAAATCATCGTTTGACTTGTTGTGGAACCCGATCACTTTGGTATAATTTCTTTTACCTATATATTGTGATTTAATTGTGATTGATTAGAGTGATTGTTATTATGTGTATTTATAGTATATAATTATATATATTATTGATATATGGAATATTTTTCTGTAATTATACTGGCTGTCTGGAATTATATATATTTTTTATACAGGTTTTGATTTTTGGAATTGTCCACTTTATAGCCGTTGTGCTGTCCAATTTTCTAGAAAATATTAGATATTAAATAAAGTATAAAAATACATATTTAATTGATTTTATATTAATATGGAAATTATTATGATTAAGTAATTTTAATTATTATTGTTATTATTTTGTTAAGTAAATCAAGAATATAGTTTCATACATATATTTATATATATAAAAAGTGTGATTTATAGTAAACATGTTATTTAACAATTATTCTTATATATTAATATTTTGTTAATATTTGAATATTAAAATAATATCAATATTAGTTTCTTACAGTTATTGATATTTGTAAGACCAGTAAATTTTGGATAAAGTATATTTATTATATCACTGGAATTGATATTATGACTAATTAATAATAATATAAATATTTATATTTATATTATTATTATTATACTGATTATTACAATTTTATGTTAAAAATATGGTTTCTTTTATAAAATGACTATTTGAATATATACATTCATATACGTATTGTTATTGAAGTATTTTGTTATGAATATTGAAATAAGTTTATTTATAGACGATAATTATTATTATTGTTGAGATTATTATTATTGTTGAGATTATTATTATTATTATTATTATCATAAGAGTACATTATCTTATGAGCAAGGTTTAAAGCATGGTTTTATCTGAAGAGTGATTTGCATTACGTTGATAATAATTATTATTATCATTTATATAGTTTCTGGTATTGTTAATATACACTATCAATAGTGTATATTTACGGATTTGATAGAATTTAATAAATTATGTGTCTTGAATAGGATTTGTATGGATTTAATTGATTGACTCTTGGTGAGCCGTTTTAAAATAAGCTAAGGACCTAAGGTAAGTAAATCTCACCTTTTGTGCTTAAGTGTAAGATGCATGACTACATTGATTGTGTACATCTGATGAGTTAAGTATGATATGATGATGATGCATATGATAAGTATGTGAAGAATGGTTATATGAACACCATGAGGGTGTTGTGTGATATGTAATTGATGAATTCTGTGATATGTGAAAGATGTCTTACTTGGTTAAGAATGATATGAATTATGTGCAAGTATGTGTTCTTATGTTGATGGATATGTGGATTACTCTATGTTCATGTTTTGTTATATGTTATGATATATGAAGCGTTTAAGTTTTTAGGCTGGAAACCTTAGACCTGAGCCATAGCTCTACGTTAAGGTATAACAACGCCACCAACCCAAAGCTTCATGTATTATGACTAAAGATGTTTTGAGTTATATGAGGTGTGATACAATGCCTTGATTGAATACCATGAACATGAACATTGGCATTTCAGCATCAGCATGTATGCATGGCATGCATAGTTATGTGATACATTATTATGTGATATAAGACCATGCATATGAATATGAGAAAAGTTATGAAATGCCTTGAAAAGTTTTATGTAAAGTTAAACATTTTAATGACACAAGGCTTAAGCAAAGTGATAATAAGATGTTAAAAAGGGTGCCACTGTTTCGATGAAGCAATCAAGTAAGTTCAGTAAAGAAGACGGAGGTCTATTATGGCTTATAGTGGTCGTCCACTAGTGTGGGCTAGGTCAGAGTTGACCATTCAGATATGTTTGCCATGTTCCCGTCTTTCTCCTCCACATGTGTAATAAGTGCGGCAGCTATGGCAACGATGAAATGAGTGTTATGATGAGCCTAGCTGAGATGATGGCTAGCCGGAGGAGAACCCATGGGATTCTATATGATATATGTTATAAGCCATGCAGGCATTTGCCGAATCAAATAGTGTGCACAAGTGAAATCGGGCCCATAAAAAACGTGAAACTAAAAGAAATAGCATAAAAGTAAAGTTTGAAAGTGCATGAGCAATAAATGAAATGCATAAGTATATAAGTCAGCATATTAGTATATGTGCACTACAAACTCACGACATTCATGTGTATGTGTATGCATGAGATTTACTTACTGAGCGTTAGCTCATTATGTTATTTTCCAACATTTTTCCAGGTGTGGCTTTAGCTGTTGAGCAACTTGTGGAGCACGGACTCAGTAGCAATGCAATAATGGTTTAGAGTTTTCATATGGCTGCCTTGAATTTAAAGTATTCATACGTGTAATAATTTCTTCTAATAAGTTTATATAAAAGTTTTAAATTTTTCTGTATTTCTTCGTATCATTTTATTTAATTCTTTTGGTCAAGTGCCTTACATACTCGTAAACCCTAGAATTACGAGTATGTGGCAGACGTACCCTACCTTAGGGACGTTACAATTTCTCTCCCTTCTTTGCTTTCTTCCCCAAATCTGTTTTGAAACCCTAGAAATTCAGTGATCTAATTTCTTGCTGAAGATGGAAATTTTCAAGGGGCTGTTCTAATTCAAGCATAAAGGAGTCCATTGCAAGGTTTGGTAAGTGGTTCCTCTCCCTTTTCTCCTCAGATTTTTGTGGTATTTGAGATTTGATTGCTTTGATTGATTGTTGAGGGTGGATCCTATCTGTGGTTTTGGTTTGGGGATCTTAGTTTATTTTTTTGAAAGAGTGCATCCTGTAAGTGTTTGTGAAGAGGAAAAGGGTTCATTTGTAGGGGAGGTGCTGTCAAAATTATGTCTTGTGGGTTGGTGAGAGTGTGGATAATGGCACCCAAGAGTAGAGCGGGTAGAAATAAGGATAAAGGAAAGGGACAAGCATCTGCGTCTCAACCAATGGAGGATAGTTCTGAGCATGAGTATGATGAGACTAGGTTTATCAATTTTAAGGCTCAGGAGCGCTATGAGAAATTTGTTAGAAAGCCTTTGATTCCTGAGCGTGAAGTGGAATATCAGTCTGAACCTTTTGCTCATCAGATTTTTGAACGGGTTCGGGCAAATCTTATGAATAGGAAATGGGGAGATTTTGTGACTAAATTGGCCCAGGCTAATGTATCATTGGTATATGAGTTTTATGCGAACTTAAGAGATAAACACAATGATACAGTTTTTGTTCGAGGTAAACGCGTGCCTTTCACTACTGAAGCTATTAATAAGGTGTTCAAATCCCCGCACATAAAACAGGAGGAGGAGGAATACGCTCAGTTCTTGAATGGATCTATAGATCTTACGGCTGTAGCTGATAAATTGTGCTTTGAAGGTGCTCCCAGGAATTTATCTGGCAGTCTACCTAAGAGTATAGCATCATGCCAGCTTAACATTGAGGCGAGATTTTGGGCGTTCTTTGTGTGTGCTCGATTTATGCCGGTTAGTTATGTGTCTGATATGACTAAAGATCGAGTCTTATTGATGTACGCGTTGATGATGGGCATGAGTGTTAATCCGGGTATTTGGATCAAGGCCAACATTAATTTTATTGAAAAGGGGCACACCACTGGAGGTTTGGCCCATGGATCCGTCATCACGATGTTGTGCTGTAAGGCTGGTGTTCCGGAATTTGTTACTGATATTTATCAGTCGCTGCAACAACCGTTGTCCATCAATTTGATGAATGATTATCCTGAGCCTGCTCTGTATGTGCCGCAGGCAAGGAAAAAGGGAAAGCGTCGTGTAGAAACTGATGTGGAGGAAGAAGCTGAACCAGTATTGTTGGGTGGCAGTAGCAATTCAAGTATGCAGCAAATTAATGATAAGTTGGATTATCTAATCCAACAAAATCAATATGTGGTTCAACAGCAGCATATGGTGAATCAGTATTTGGGCCATCGATATGATTATGAAGTGAATCATATGGCTCAGTTAAACAATTTGGTGAGCCGCTGGTCGCTAGATGAATCGGATCGCACTTACTTTGCTCCACCACTGCCCTATCCACCGTACTCTCCATTTTACCCTCCGCCTCCACCCCCGTCATTTGCTGGTTTTCCTGAACCTCAACCTCCGCAGTCTCAGCCTTTTGAAGGACCTTCGTTCCAACCACCACCACCGCCATACTAATGTGGCTGGTCAGGTAAGTCTTTTTTCCCATTCTTGTCATACTTCACATTGGGGACAATGTTCGATTTTAAGTTTGGGGGAGAGGTTCTGTTTTTCTTTGCTGTGTTTTTAGTTTGTTTATTTGTTTGAGTTTGGAGTCATGTTTTAGAGTATAAATTAAGTTGACAATAATGGTCATTTCAATCTGATTGACTGTTTTGTAGTATAATCCAAATGAAAAACTGTTGTGCTTCTAAATTAATCTGTGTGCTTGGTTAGATTACTTTGTTTTTCACTGTGATTTGTTGACATCAGAGATCTATTGTTCATACATTGCAAATGTTATACTTGAGTTATTTTATGCATGTCAAATTTGGATTGTGGATTGAAAAGTTTGAAAAATTCTAGAACCTGCTTGCTTACTATTTGAGATGAAATTTGAAACAGTGCACATTTAGGAAAATGATATAGGCAATTTTTGGACTGGTTGTGCCTTTCAAGCTAACCCTATTAAAGTTTATCCTTAGTCAACCCTTTCGAGCCTTATAACCATTTTCTTGATTAACACACTCTTTTGAGCCTAACTGTAAAATGAAATACCATTTACTCTTTTTGACCCATACCATGAGCATTTATTATATGAGGGGAGTGAATGTGTAATGGGATGTTTGTAATATGTGTTATTCAGAAAATTACTATTGATTGAAAAAAAAAAAAATCAAAGAAAGAAAAAGGAAAGAAAGTGAAAAAAAATGATTATGCCCCCAAACAATTATTTAATAAAAAATCATAGTTTGGGGGAGTTTATAAAAATATATATATATATATATATAAACATTCTCAATCATTGCACAGAAAAATGGGTAACAAGGGATGAGTGGTGTGAATTTGTTGGGAAAGCTTGTTTAATGGAATGCTTGTGGTATGATTAAGCCTAAAAACTGTCTCTTTGTCCACCTATACCTAAGCTTTCTATTTCAACCCTTATAAAGTCCTATTGATTCTTATTTGTGCATTTGTTTATATTAATGGAGAATAGTAAGTAATGCAGGCATATGGAATACTTGAGTTTGTGGTTAGTTGGTGAGAATTTGATGTGCATAAAGAAGTTCAATTATTTTATTTGCAAGTTATGAGTAAATGATCTTTGATGTTGAGAAATTGCAGTGAATTGTGAAGTGGTTAAGACTGAAAATCTAGATTAAAGTTTAAATTGCATGATTGGTTTTCCTGAGAATTATATATGCATAACATTCTTGAGTGTTTGAATTGGTTAGTTATGTCAACTTGGTTTGTTAGGTCTGAGTCTAGTTAGATTATTTACTCGAGGGCGAGTAAAGGTTAAGTTTGGGAGAATTTGTTAGGTTTGTTTTAGAGATTGTTTTATGTTATGTTTTTAGTTATTTAGGATTGTTTAGCGCAGATTTATGCTTGTTTTCTTCTTGTTTCAGGCTTTAATGGTCAAGTACATAATATGGAGTGAAATGAGAAGAAACATGTTAAATATGATAAATAAGATGGATTTCGTGCTGATTGTGGAGTTTCAAGACATTATGTGTGGAAAATACTACATTGAAGATGCTCAACGCACGTCGTTTATGCTCTATAATGGAAGTCTGAGACTTCAAGCCACATTTTGACCATGATTTATTCACTTTCTGGAAACACTTCTAGAAATAGAAGTTGTAGATATTTCTCTTAGCTTTCCATATCTTTTTGAATCATTCAAGTCGGAGTTATATCAAAGGAGTTATGATCAAAATACGATGAGCTGACGCCGCAGGCTGTTCGAAACGAGTTTCGTTCTATTCTGACTTTAGCGCTACAGCGCCATAATAAGAGCGCTACAGCGCTAGTGCACCAGATTTTGAGGCATTTTGCCACTGTTAATAGCGCTACAGCGCTAGAGACGCGATTTTCACATTTCTGACCACTTTTTGAATGGCAATTTGGTCTTTTCACTTGGAACTTTGGAGGGATATTTTAGAAACATAATGTTGCGACTTTGGGGAGGCTGAACGGAGGGAGAAGACGGCTGAGAGTGGAGAACACCATTGGAAGATCCATTCTTGTGTTTTTCATCATCTATCTTTAATTTTTTTATGTTTGTAATTGAATTCTATGATTGCTAGAATGAATATTATGGGCTAATTTCTCCTTTAGGGCTATTATGTGAATCTTTTGGAAACCCTTTTTATGGATTAATGCAGAATTTATTTTCTTCTTCACCTCTTTCAATTCCTTACAATCTGTGTTACTTGTGCAATTATTGATTGATCACCTCTAATTGTTATTTCATGAATCAAATTGAAATCTGAAAAGTGAAATTTGATATGCTTTGATTGTTTGGATGCAAATTCAATTTAGAACGAAAGTATCTAAGTTGTTTGCTTATTTTTCTGAGTTGCGTGTTTAATGCCTTCTTCATGATTCAACTTTGCCATAGAAATATAAGAAATTGTCATTTAGATTGAACTTGTAAATCTTAACCAAATTATGAATTGTTTTTGCAACTTGTTCTTGAATAGAGAGAAGGGGATATAATTCTTGCATTAGGAAGTAAAATGGTGGAAAATAGAGGATCATAATTGTCCTAATTTCATTCTCTCTGTTATTTTGTTAAAATTTTCATTGTGCTTCGTTAGTATTCTTCTTTGTTTGAAATCTCTGAAATTGTTTAATCAAATAGAATTAAAAAAATTGATTGATTGGTAATTGATAAATCAGTCCTTGAGGACGATACTTGATTTTTACCATATTATTACAAATTGCGACTGTGTGCACTTGCATAGCTAAAAAAATTCGCAATAGAACTCTTCCAGGGTAGCGGCCTTGCTACGCTGCATGTCATCCCAAAGGGGGGACCCGGGCCTTATCCCGGACTGCAGTGCCACCAGGCGCTGTCCGTCGTCCACTTTCGTCTTCGAGGCTTCTTCAGTAAAGCGCTGGATGTAGGCCCTCAGTGTCTCCGCGGGGAGTTGCTTGATATTTGCGAGAGCGCTGATCTGCATATCCATCCTCATGGCGGCCACGAACTGCTTGCGAAATGCTGACTGCAGCCCGGACCAAGATTGGATGGATCCAGGCTTAAGTCTCTTCCACCATTCTTCGGCGGGACCGCCCAAGGTGATCGAGAAGCAGAGGCACTTGTCGTCGTCACTGACGTGGGCCACTGTCATGAGCCGGTTGTATCGGGACAGATGGTCCCTGGGGTCAGTGTTTCCAGTATAGGCGGTGAGGCTTGGCATCTTGAACCCCTTGGAGAGTATGGCGTCTAGGATGTGCCTCGCGCAGGGCTCTTTATCCTCTTCGTCGAAGTCGGTGTCTGCGCCTTCTTGCTTGCGGACCAGGCGATCCGTGACCTTTTTCAACGTGGCCATCTGCTCCATGAGCTGCCTGGCCGTGCCATCTTCTAGGGGTATTCTTTCGTTCCTCCTGTCGTTGATGTTGTTCCTGAGGTCGCCACCTCGGGGGAAGATCTTTTCCTTCCGGGCCCGCTCCTTCCGAGCGTTCAGTCCATCACGTAAGTCTATCCGGGAAGTGTCATCCCTGAACTGAGGGCATGGCGTTCCTCGCGGCGAGGCCATTCCTGACGGTTCTTATTAACCGAGGCACTTGGGTGCAAAGATCTTTCCCGCCCGTCTCGCCTTGAGGCATGTCGGGGCTGTGCGTTTCGCGGCTGCGTCCCCTGCGGATCGATCGGGTGGCCTCGTCCTGGGACGGGGCGTACCTTTTCTTTCCTAGGGAGCGGCCGGGAACGGGTCACAGCTTTTGCGACGGGGGTGGTCTTTTCTCGGGTCTTTCCACCGGCCTTCTTTCTCTCCCTGTCCGGGTTTCCTGGAGCTGGCTCAGGAAAAGGCTCCGAGGGAGGGGCCGGGCTGGCTCCTTCGGGGACCTCGGCCCGCTCCTGTGGAGCAGGTTGCTGCGCTTCTGGAAGTGGGCCAGTCACAGGATTGGCTGTCGGACCCTGCGCGGCTATGAGTGCCTGCAAGGCTTGGAGAGACTCTTGCATCCGTCGATGCGCCTCCGCTTGTGCAGCGATCCTGGCTTCCTGATCCAGGACCTGCTACCTTAGTCTGGTCACCTCCAAGTCTGGCTGGTCGGGCTCTCCTTCGGGGGTCTCAGGATCTGCAGCTTCGTCGTGGTACTCCTCATTTTCCTCTTCATAATATTCCCCTCGTTATCCTCTTCGTACTCTGTCCCACCTTCGTAGTCTTGTGACTCGTCATGGTGAGACGTCTGAGGAGGCGCGTTCTCGGGCAGATCCTGAGGGAGATGTTGTGAAGGCAGCGGGTCTCTGTTGCCCTACTCTAGATTGCTAGGGTCGAAGGTTGTGTGTCGTGTGTTCATCATTGTAGTAAAGGACTGACGTTAGCACTAGCTTCCTTCAGCTCTCAATGAAAGCACCAAACTGTTAACCGAGGTTTTCGGTAACTATATTAATAAATATTATTTAAGGGTAATAATAATAAAAGTAGAATATTAACACGGGGTTTTTACGTGGTTGGAGCGTTAATGAGCCTTAGTCCACGAGTCTGTAGTATTAGAGCTTGTAAAACATTTTACAATGGAGTTTCTCTCCGTATTTTAACTGAGTAATTGTATCTTAGTTGAAGAGAGATCCTTTTTTCCAGTGTTCTATAGCCTGTATTTATAGGCTTATGGGAACACTGGGTCTGGGCCGAGTATGACCCGGGCCCATCAGAGATACGGATATTCTTGGCCTTTCTAGTGGAAGCCCAATATGAAAGATACAGCATACATGAATTCCAGATCAGCTGAGGCCCAATGAGTTGACTCAAGAGATATATCTCGCCCGACAAAACGGTGCTTTTGGTCTGGACACTTCGAGTTACGAGGCAGATTCAGGAGACAAGACCAGTCAGAGTACTTGGCAGCGCAGACCTGAAACAACGGCGTGCAATCCCGAGGTGGCCTTTTCCGCAGGCGAAAAGTGGGGACAACCCCCACGCGGAGTGGGGCGGCTTCAGGGTCCTGGACACTTGGCCCCTCCAACCGGGGACGATATGATCCGGGTTCGTTTACCTTTGTCCCTCTTCATTTACCACAGGCCCAGACCGTACCAGGGTCCGGGACCAGGATGCGTATGTCGTGGGGGGTTGGAACGGTCTGCACGTCTCTTAGATGATTGTCCCGGATGACGGGACTCGGAAGACCATACCGGACCCCCCTAATGGGCCCAGAATCGCACCTCGGGCCCGTACCCCTCTCGGACACTCCCGTACCAAGAGGCCTTGGGCCGGGCCCGCATGCTGAACAACCCTTGACCAAGGGCCTGGACGAATGTCCCGGGTCCATGCAGGAAACGGGGATAACAATATCCTATTAATGTTATATGGTTCAAGTAAACAAAGATTTTAACATCATGTTGCCAAATGTCTTCACAACTTCTCCACTGGAAAAGCAAGAAAACAAAATGAAGAAAATTGCAATTCCTTCAAGTCTCTTGTAGGATTTTTAAACTTATCAATAAACAGGATATTGAACCCAAAAAAAAAAGAAAGAAAATATGTGAAAATCTAACTGTACGGTTGTACCTTCATCTTGTACCCATTTTCAAGTACTTTGAGCTGCTCCAGATCCTCTTCTAGTTGTAAGGGAGTAGGTTCAAGCTCAGAATATATCTTGAGAAACTTGGAATCATAGCTCTGGTAGACATTCGAAACGAAAAGTCATTGGAAAACAAAAAAAGGTAACCTACATAATGTAAATTGTATATCTTGGAACAAGAAATGTCAATTTGGTACCTGGATACCAAGATGAAGCGAATATGGAAATTGTGGATTGACCTTCCCCAACCTGTTGTAAAGGTAGAATCAAAACATGCTAAGCACTTCTAAACATGAGTTGCTTTAAATACATGCTTTCATTAAAAAAAAAAAAAAAAAAAAAAGTCCAAAAAGGCATAATCTCACTTGTTATATGGAATCAACCCCCTTGAAAAGTAGATCGCATAACCTCGGTTGTCCACCACACATTTCACTCTATTTGGATCAAAGGCATCCTCTGGTTTTAAAGGTGTAACTGCAGTGCTAAACACTGCATCAGGTGCTTCCTGGTGGACAAAATAAGTTCAAGTATGAACACGAAGATTTTAACCAAAGATGGGCAATTGTATAAATAAATAACTAGTTTACATATGAGTTTAAACTAAATGATATTCAACTAGCCATGCTTCACCTATGTTCAAAGTTCTTCAAATGTAGTCCTTTGTCCATTTAGACTTATACTTGAAAATTCAATTTGAGTACCACATGAATTGTCTGTACATGAAAATGAAATAGCACTCCATATTAAGAAGCATAGGAGTGGGACTGCAAAAGAAAGAGGATAGTTTACCTGCAAAGCTTTAACAATCCCATCTATTATCTCAGGTTCAAGAAGAGGCTCATCGCCCTGAATGTTGACAACTATGTCATAATTCTTATCAAGCTTCTGAAGAGCTTCATTGCAACGCTCAGTACCTAAAATGGTAGGGAGTTATATGTTTAACAGTCAGCAAAATCTAAACCAAAAATATCTAAATCTTCACAATGCATTCAAGTATAGCAAGATACCAACCATTTCGACAAGACACTGATGTCATTATGACATGGGCACCAAATCCTCGACAGCATTCTGCAATCTTATCATCATCCGTGGCCACAACTACACAAAAAAGAATCTCCAAATGAAAATGATGCTACATGAGTGAGACAGGCAGTTAAATGCAACTGAGAGACAGAGAAAGGTAGAATAAAGATTATGTAACTAGTAGTTATGCCAAAATCTTTTCCCCAACATGACAAAACTCGTTTTGATACTCAACTTTTCTGTCCTTCCCATGAGGGATTTTCTAATAGAACTAAGAAACTTATCTGTTTAAAATCAACACCAGCACATAGAGAATGGATCTTGAACAACAGAACAAATTGTAAGGAGATTTGGTTGGCTACAGTAATGTATTCAAAACAAATCTTGAAAGGGCAACCAACTCAGCCACTAACACAAGTTGGCTAATGCACTAACATCTCTGAAACTTGAATCAAAATAGTTCTTAACCACTTTGAGCTTGATTTTAAAATTTCTTACAAAAACATTGTCTAAGAGACTCTTAGAGAGTCTTTTACTCTTTTTCAATGTCATATCGTGTGAAGAGAAGTGGGTGGACATACCAATATGATCCAATGAACCCGCAAGCTTTGCCCTTTCCCACGTTCTCTGCATAAAACGAACTCCATAAGTGATGAATTTGAATCCTATTCTAAAAATAACAACAAGAAAACTACCTCATACATCCATGTTTAACTGAAACCAAGAACTTGTTAAGCACAAATAATTGATTTGTGATACTATAAGTTTCTAATAAACAAAAACAAGATCTTTTCTTCAATATAGCTAAATTCACGATATCGATATGGGTAACAAATTGGAAGTGCAATGTATTTAACCGCAAACTCCAAATAGCTAAAAGGAACCCTTTTCATGTTTGAGACCAACACTATTTTCCAAATCACACATCAGTAAATTCAAGTATTAAATAACAAAAAAAAAGGTAATGAACCTGTATCATAGGCTTCCCGAGGATCTGAACGAGAGGCTTGCCCTCAAAGCGGGAGGAAGCAAAACGGGCAGGGATGATGCCAACGACTCGGCTTCGGAACTTAGTGGATCGACCCAGACAGAAGCGGGCTCCAACTGCTGCAGCTGTAATGGCAGCTACGCCATAACCGATCCATGCAATGGTACTGCTCGAAGATCCAGACGAGGACGATGAACGAACGGACATGGCGTGGTGTGGTGTGGCGTGGTGGGTGTATCAATCACTGAAAATTCGAGGAAAATTATGTTATGTTCCAGCGGCTCTTAGTGTGAAAATAGTTGCAAATGACTTCTTATTTTTATTGTTTTTGAACATGAATGATTCTATTTCCATTCTTTCTTATTGATTTTACTTATTACAAACTTATTTTTGACTCATTAAATTCTCACCAAATGTTTGATTGATGAAAGAGTGTCATTGTTGAAGCAATTGTGGTGGTAACTGGTCACAACATTCTTTAATTCAATGTAGCTATTTAATTTCAGGGTCATTTGGAGAATCAGGCTGAGGGAAAATGGTTTTAAAACTCGTGTTAATTTTATGTACATAAATAGATTGTCTCTCAAACCATTATAGCCAATTTATCATAAAATTCCCATGGTTCAAAACTGTGCATAAATCATGTTAGTTGATTTCATTTTTCCAAACTGTAAGTGCAATATGGTAAGGGAAAGGGCTCTGAAAAACAACTGTAAAATATTCTTTTGGTCTCTAATTTTCAAAATCAGTCCATAAATTTTATAACCCATTATCAGATTCTGGCTACTCTAAATTATAGTTGTTTTCTTCAATTTTTCATCTCAGTTTTGATTTTTGGAGGTTGATGAAACTGTGATTAGTGATCAAAATCAAGAGTATCTATTAAAGACTGAATTGAGATTAATATACATTATAATTTAGGACCAAGTAAGGCATTTTCCTTTTAACATGGTCCACATTTATCTAGTTTTGATGAAGTACTAATTCTCTTGCATACCAAGTCGCACTGCCAATGACTTTACTTGTGTATGCAACCATCCATGTTAAACACTATTGTTCACACATTCATATCAATGAAATAACTTTTTATTATTGTTAAAAAAAAAAATTCTCTTGAACTCCCTTCTTCAAAGGTTAGTGATTATTCTCTTTCTCCTACAATGAGTCATTTCTCTTTGTTGTGTTTGTGTATAGAGATTACCACCTATTAACAATAGAACAATGGATACGCAAAAATATGCACTAAGCACTAAAACAAAAGATTAACAAATCTTGGATTAATCTTTTACAAAAATATCTCTTCAAAAATTACATAAACATGTATATAAATTAGGGTCCAAGAGCTAATTTTTTGCGAGCTTTGGGTGTGTATATATCGCTGAATGGTTGTTCAAAAGTGATTACCGAAAAATCTGCAGTCATTAAAGAAATAATCACAATTTTCTTTAATTAGAAAAAGCCATTGGGACAGACATTAAAGTTGATCCCACAATTTTTATGAACAATGTTAAATGTTATGTCAAGTTCATTTCTAGGATCAAAACTTTCCCTAAATAAACTCGAGCTTATAGAAAAACGATCAAAATAATTAAAAAGTAATTTATTTAAAAAATAAACCTTTTATTTTATACCAAAATTGATTTTCTAAGTAAGTAAAGATTCAATCTTTATTTATGGATTATAGAACCAAAAATTGATTAATCTTACTAGCAATTAATCTACCGGTCATATCAAATCTTTTATATTTGAAGCTATCAACAACAAAAGATTGACAACTCCTATTTAGATTCAATTATTCCGAATATTATTGTATGCAATGAGAACTTTACTATCATTTCTTTTAAGTTCTATTTTAGATTATTTACTATTATTTCTTTTAAGTTCTATTTTAGATTAGCTAATAGTATTGCTCATTCTTTAGCTAAACTAGCTTTATTCATAAATAGCAAGCTAAACTAGTTTTATCCATAAATAATAAGATAAATTGGTGTATTAGGCATTCTTACTGTATTTATTCTCTTATTGAGAACGATGACTCCTGTCAATAATATCCTCTTAGTATTCTTTTTCACTCTTGAGATTTTTCCATTAGGTTTGACAAATTTACCCTCTCCATATATTCTCTAAAAAATAATCTACTGCTAAGTAAATATATCATAAAATTTCTTCATTTTGATGCAATCAATATCTAAAAAGTAAACATATCATTCGGGATTGACAACTCCAATTAGTGTAAAATTGGATTGGGGTTAGGATTAGCTTGGAAATATTTCTTTTATTTAATTTTTTAAAATAAAAAATAATAATTAATACAATATTATATAATTGCACACCAAACACTTTATAATTTAATTAATATAGTATTTTAAGTCAATACTTGATGTGTAATGCAATACTTATCAAACACACCCCTAAAGATCATCTAGAAGATGTTTAACAAGATTCAGAATATTATCCTTAGTACTATGACTAATTTGTCACGTGACAAGAGTAAGGGTAGGTTTAAGAATGAACAATATCGCACTTTGAATTCTCAGTCAAAATTTAATAATGATTTTCTCCCCTATTCAATTTGGACGGCTAATTTTGACGTTACTGATAAGACAACATAGTCATATAATATCTTAGTACTTAAATTTTGTAGGCTGATACTAACAATCCATATTATATACGTAGTATAGAGTATAAAGTCATGCATATGATGTGTGTTCAATTTGATGTTTGACTGTTAAGTTTGACGAACAGATGGTTTGCAAAAAATGTAGAAAATAAATACTTTTTTTACTAGCTCTTGAGTAGAGACAAAAAGTGCCTAATAATGTTAAAAATCTATTAGAAAAAGTTAAAAATATTTCTTATTACTTTCATTTTCATGGGAACCTTATTTATAATTAAAGTGCCTTTTCAACGCAAATGCTCATTTGAGAGAGTCAGAGAACCAATGGATGAGAAATTTAAGTAGAAGACAATCTCAAACATACAAAATAATCCCAAGTTGTGAACTTGTGAGAAAATACGTCCACGTCTAGTTGACTTGTTGAATGGTCCACAATAGTTTTCTATGATTGCCCCCGTACTCACCAGAAAACAAACAGAAATATTTATTAACCATCTTATTAAATTTCACTAGATTTCTTTATTATTTTTTACAACTCTTGGCTTTTATGACCAGTTTTGAACTCCCTTTCTTATACTAACATCCCAACCATGTCTTTCTATCCACAGGTATAGACAGAGGACAAAGGAACTGTGACTCCAAACACCATGGAAGAACTGAAGGAAAATGGATTCGACAATTCTCAGAAAGAGCTTGATGCTGGAGCTATGTTTGTCCTCAAGTCAAAAGGTCAGTGAGTACTAGTTGTGTGTGTATGCAAACATAATACCGAACAGTCTTTGAATTTGCCTCTATGATCACTTGACCATTAAGTTAAGACAACTTTCATTAATGTGCAGGGTCATGGGTTCACTGTGGGCATCACTTGACAACTTCAATAGTGGCCCCAGTCCTTCTAAGTCTGCCATTTGCGTTGGGGTTGCTGGGTTGGGTTGGAGGAGTCCTTTGCCTGACTTTGGCTGCCCTGGTTACTTTCTATGCCTACAATCTCTTGTCTTTGGTTCTTGAGCACCATGCAAGCCAAGGACGCCGCCTGCTTCGGTTTCGAGACATGGCTACGGACATTTTAGGTGAGTTTCCATTTAAATTTTTGGAAGAATTGCTCATAATCTAGCTAATATGGTACCAATATCAGAAAGAAGCCATTGGCTTAAGCCCATAATCTGTCTCTAATTTATGATCACTAATATCTTCATCACCAAGTCACATGGGGATTATTCCTTCTTAAAATTTTGGTATGCCATTGTCATATCAGGTCCAGGATGGGGCAAATATTTTGTTGGGCCACTGCAATTAGGAATATGCTTTGGAGCTGTAATTGCTTGCACACTTCTTGGAGGGCAGAGCCTTAAGGCAAGTATCTAACTATACTTAGTCGTAAGTTTGTATTACTGAGTAGGTTATATTAATAAGATGGGATTTTCTTTTGGCAGTTCATTTACTTGCTGGCAAATCCAAATGGGGAAATGAAGCTTTACCACTTTATTATCATGTTTGGAAGTGTAGTTTTGGTTTTGGCTCAAATGCCATCCTTCCACTCCTTAAGGCATATTAACCTCATTTCTCTACTCCTTTGCCTTGCTTACAGCGCTTGTGCCGCCGCTGGTTCTGTAAATATTGGTAAGAACTCAAGACACACATGCGGCCAAGTTTCTCAACATCAAATCAGAAATAGTGAAAATCATAATAAGAATTGATAAAGTCATGTTTGATGAACACAGGATATTCCAAGGATGCACCTAGAAGAGACTACTCTGTTAAAGGAAGCGAAAAGGACCGAATTTTCGGAACCTTCAATGCCATTTCAATAATTGCTACCGCATATGCCAGTGGAATCATACCTGAAATTCAGGTACTTAGTTAAGATACTCTTAATTGCTAGTGTGGTGATCTTTGTTAAGAGTAGAAGTAATACTGATATGTGACTACTTAATTTGCAGGCAACAATAGCACCCCCAGTGCAAGGGAAAATGTTCAAAGGGCTATGTGTGTGTTACAGTGTGATAGCACTAACATATTTCAGCGTGGGAATATCTGGATACT
The DNA here is from genome assembly GCF_963169125.1 of Humulus lupulus. NCBI lineage: Eukaryota > Viridiplantae > Streptophyta > Magnoliopsida > Rosales > Cannabaceae > Humulus > Humulus lupulus. Next base: position 74,961,944 of record NC_084800.1, read on the forward strand.
GGGCCTTTGGAAACCAAGCTCAAGGAACAATTTTAGCCAACTTCATGGGGGTTGATAAGCCTTTGCTTCCTGCTTGGTTTCTTGTCATCACCAATGCCTTTGCTGTTACACAAGTTTTGGCTGTGACTTTGGTAAGTATATAGATATAATTTGAGGAAAATTGCTTCTAAGTCCCACTAAAAAAATTCATATAGCCCCTCACCACAATGGTCACTCCATTGACAGGTAAGATAACGCACTTCTTGTCACCCCTTGCATACAAATAAAGTTTTCAGCCTTGATATAAACCTTTTTTTCATCAACAAATATTTGTCCAGTTCTTTTGTTACGAAACTAACTGCAAGTCATTTTATGTACAGGTTTACTTGCAGCCAACAAATGAAGTGTTTGAGAATAAGTTTGCAGACCCAAAGATGGAGCAGTTCTCCACTCGAAACATCATTCCAAGGCTGATTTTCCGATCACTATCTGTTATTGTGGGAACTTTTTTTGCAGCGATGTTACCTTTCTTCGGAGATCTAATGGCACTGTTTGGTGCGTTTGGATGCATTCCTCTGGATTTTATACTGCCAATGATTTTCTACAATGTAACATTCAAGCCCTCAAAGCGTGGCCTCATATTTTGGATAAACTCAGTCATAGTGGCGGCTTCATTAGTTTTGGTAGGAGTTGGCTCTATAGCTTCTGTTAGGCAGATAGTTCTTGATGCCAAAACATATCGCTTATTTGCTAACATGTAAAATGTATTATAAGTTTTGTAACGTTCCTTAGTAAAAAACTTTTAAAATTATAAAGGAGTATGGTAAAGTATATATTTTTCATTTGTCAAAAAAAAAAAGGTATTCTTTTGATAGTTCGCAGTTTTTCCACACATTCAATGCTATGTTGAACACTCTTCATAGACCAAATCACGTGGAGCATTGCTATAGGGTACCATGGTATCCAACAACACCTTAATATTGATTGGTGTAAATATTAAAATTTAGTGGATCGACCCAGACAGAAGCGGGCTCCAACAGCTGCAGCTGTAATGGCAGCTACGCCATAACCGATCCATGCAATGGTACTGCTCGAAGATCCAGACGAAGGCGATGAGGACGATGAACGAACGGACATGGCGTGGTGTGGTGTGGCGTGGTGGGTGTATCAATCACTGAAAATTCGAGGAAGATTATGTTATGTTCCAGCGGCTCTTAGTGTGAAAATAGTTGCAAATGACTTCTTATTTTTATTGTTTTTGAACATCAATGATTCTATTTCCATTCTTTCTTATTGATTTTGTGTTAAAATTGGTAAAAATGCTCAAGACTTAAGTGGCTAATCTATTTTTGGACAAATAATAGAAATAACAGTTTTTCTGTTATTTTCAGTTGGTACTCGACTTGTTTGTAGGTCCTTCTCCTTTGTACACCAAGCTATATAAGGCTTCATTCTTCATCTCATCATTCTATTCAATTCGATTCATTTTTCTTACTGTAAATATTAGTGAGAGAAACAGAGAGAGCCTTCTTGAGTGAACTTTGTACCATCATTGAGATTGTAATGGAGCTAGTCTCCTCAGTTGTACAGACTTAAAATGCAGATTCAATAACAGAGATCTCAAAGCCCTTGTGGCTGGTTTGGCCGTGGAGTAGAGTAGTGTCTAGCCAACACTATCTTGAACCACGTATGTGAATTGTGTTATTGTTATTTTCATTTTCTGTTTTTGTGAATTATATTGCATCCTTGGTTGAACCAGATTAAGTTTTATGCTTATTGATTAGATTCTAATCACTAGTGTTCTGGTTTTGTGTGTTGTGTTCTGTTCTTGTTCGAGGTTGTTCTACAACAAGTGGCATCAGAGCCAGGTTTCGAGGGCTATCAAGAACAGCACCAAGGATTCAAGAAAGATCAAGATTTGATCTCAAATGGCTTCCGCAAAGTTTGAAGTGGACAAGTTCACAGGAGCTAATGACTTTGGCCTATGGAGAATTAAAATGAAGGCTTTGCTTGTTCATCAAGGGATTTCTTGAAGCAATTGACAGAGAAGAGCTGAAGGGTCTCGGGGATGACAAGAAGAAGATGAAGGAAACAGAATCAAAGGCACACAGTGCCATACTTCTCAGTCTTGGAGATGAAGTCTTGAGAGAAGTATCGAGTGAAGAAACTGCTGTTGGACTTTGGGAGAAATTGGCAGAAATTTATATGAAGAAATCGCTTGCCAATAAACTATATCTCAAGAAGAAACTCTACACCCTCAAGATGGATGAAAGCAAGGAACTCATAAAGCATCTAGACGAATTCAACAAGATCATCTTGGATCTCAACAACATTGGGGTCAAGATTGAAGATGAGGATCAAGGTATTCTCTTACTCAGTTCTTTACCAAAAGCTTATGAACATTTTGTAGATACTATATTGTATGGAAAAGATACATTAACATTGTCAGAGGTAAAAGCTGCTTTGAATTCTAAAGAAATTCAGAAAAGATCAGAGGATAAGAATGAGGGTAGTGGTGAAGGTTTGTTCGCTCGAGGCAGATCAGAGAACAGAGACTCAAGGTCTGGTGGGAACAAGAGCAACAGTGGAAACTACAAAGGGAATAACAACAGCAAGAACAGTCATCATGGACAAAAGTCCAAACCAAAATCCAAGGCAGGAAAACAGTGTTACTATTGCAAGAAAGAAGGTCACTTCAGGGATGAATGCAGGGCATTGCAGGCAAAACTGAAAAGAGATAAAGGGAAAGAAAAAGGAGATGTTGGTGTTGCATCAGATGGTTATGATTCAGCTGATGTTTTAGTGGTCTCAAGTCAAGAAACTGGCCAAGAATGGATCCTTGACTCAAGGTGTTCTTTCCATATGACTCCTCACAGGGAATTCTTTTGTGAATTCAAGGCTCAGACTGGGGGTTCAATACTGCTTGGAGATAACAAAGCTTGCAGGGTTGAAGGCATCGGATCAGTGGTGATCAGAATGCATGATGGAGTGTCCAGAATAGTCACAGATGTCAGATATGTACCTGCGCTCAAGAGAAATTTGTTATATGTTGGAGTTTTAATTTCAAAAGGCTGTTCTATTAAGATTGAAAGCTCACTCAAGGTTCTGAAGGGTTCTATGGTTGTCATGAAAGGTGAGCTTAAGAATTGCATTTACGTTCTGGTTGGAAAGATAGATAGCAGCAAGACTGCAAACACTGCAGAAGGCAGTGTTGATTCTGTAGTTGGAAGAGCTGGTGTTGACAACACCAAGCTGTGGCACATGAGGTTGGGTCATGTTAGTGAGAGAGGTCTGATTGAATTAAATAAGCAAGGTCTCTTGAAAGAGAAATTGGATGGAAAACTCAAGTTTTGTGAAGAATGTGTCATGGGGAAAAGCTGCAGAGTAAAATTTTATGTTGGAATGCACACAACCAAGGAACCATTGGCCTATGTACATTCAGATCTATGGGGCGCTTCAAGATTACAATCTCTAGGTGGTGCTAGCTACTTCTTAAGCATTATAGATGACTTTTCAAGAAAAGTTTGGGTGTTTCTATTAAAAACAAAAGACGAGGCTTTTGAAACTTTTGTAAAATGGAAGAAACTTGTTGAGACTCAAACAGGCAAGAAGGTCATAAAGTTAAGAACAGATAATGGTCTTGAATTTTGTTCTGGTTTATTCAATGCTTACTGTAACAAGAAGGGTATTGCAAGACACAAAACAGTCCCTAAAACCCCTCAGCAAAATGGCCTTGCTGAGAGGATGAACAGAACTTATTGAAAGGGTCAGGTGCTTGCTAAAAGGTGCAAATTTGGAGAGAAAATACTGGGGTGAAGCAGTTAAGACAGCCTGTTATCTCATAAACAGGTGTCCATCCACTGCAATTAATCTGAAAACACCACAAGAATTGTGGACAGGAAATGCACCTAAGCTTGACCATCTAAGAGTATTTGGTTGTCTTGCCTATGTTCACATAAGGCAAGACAAACTCCAACCAAGTGCTCTGAAATGCATGTTTTTGGGTTACCCTGATGGAGTCAAGGGATACAGATTATGGTGTTTAGAAGAGGGACACAAGAAGTGTATCATCAGCAGGGATGTTGTATTCAAAGAGGATCAGATGGCCATGCTACCAGTGAATACACAAGTGTCGACAAGACTAGTGACACCAGGGTACAGGAAAGCTTACCAGTACAGCTTGAAGACGCCACTACAATAGGTTACACAGAAGAAAATGAAGATGAAGATCAGATTGTCACTAGTGAAGACACAGGTCAGACTGAGCTAGACAGCTACCAATTGGCTAGAGACAGAGCCAGAAGAGAGATTAGACCTCCAGACAGATTTGGATATGCAGATTACACAGCGTTTGCCTTGAACACTGCAGAAGAAATTATAGGTGCTGAACCAGCTACCTTCCAGGAGGCTATGAACAGCAGTGATAGTGACAATTGGAATCAAGCTGTCAATGAAGAAATGACATCATTGATTAAGAACGAAACATGGGTCAAAGTGAGAAAACCACCAGGACAGAAATTGATAGGCTGCAAATGGATTTTCAAGCACAAAGAGGGACTACCAGGAGAACCAATCAGGTACAAGGCAAGGCTTGTTGCCAAGGGGTTCAATCAGAGAGAAGGTATAGATTTCACAGATATTTTCTCACCAGTTGTGAAACAAACATCCATTCAGGTAATAATGGCCAAGGTTGCCAAGTATGATCTAGAGATGGATCAAATGGATGTCAAGACAGCCTTCTTGCATGGAAGGCTTGAGGAGAAAATATACATGGCTGAACCAGAAGGGTTCAAAAGCAAGAGTTCAAATCAGGTGTGCCTTTTGCAAAAATCTTTGTATGGTCTCAAGCAAGCACCAAGACAATGGAACCTAAGGTTCAATGAGTTCATGACTCACATAGGCTATATAAGGAGCAATTATGATCCATGTGTCTACTATAACAGTTTCCTATACCTACTGTTATATGTAGATGACATTTTGATCATAGGCAAAGATAGATCAGAAATTGACAAACTCAAAGGACAATTAAGTTCAGAATTTGAGATGAAAGATTTAGGTGTTGCAAAGAGAATTCTGGGAATTGAAATTATAAGATCAAGACCAAGGCACTTGTTCTTATCTCAGAAAAATTACCTTGAAAAGGTACTGAACAGATTCAATATGACAGATGCGAAACCAGTTACAACACCTTTAGCACCACACTTCAAGCTCTCACAACAACAGGCACCTAATACTGAGGAAGACAGAGAAGAAATGGACAAGATACCCTATGCTTCATGTGTTGGAAGTTTAATGTACTCAATGGTCTGCACAAGACCAGATTTGGCATATGCACTTAGTGTAACAAGCAAATTCATCTCAGACCCTGGAATTGAACACTGGAAAGCACTGAAATGGATAATGAGGTATGTAAAGGGGACCCTGGATCTTGGACTAATGTATAGTGCAGACACAAGTTACAGAACAGAGATAGAAGGGTATGTGGACTCAGATTTTGCAGGGAGTTTGGACACAAGGAGATCCTTGACAGGTTATGCATTCACAGCATTGGGTGGATGCATTAGTTGGAAGTCAAATCTCCAAAAGGTGGTGGCATTGTCAAGCACAGAGGTAGAGTATATGGCTACTACAGAAGCGATAAAAGAAGCCATATGGTTAAGAGGATTCTCTGGAGAATTGGGATACAATTCAGAGGACATCACTGTGCTTTGTGACAATCAGAGTGCTTTGCACTTAATGAAAAATCCTATGTTCTATGAAAGGTCTAAACACATAGACATCAAACTTCATTTCATTAGAGATATCATTGGAAGAAATGAAGTTCAGGTGAAGAAGGTGGGAACAAAGGATAATGCAGCAGATATGTTAACTAAGTATGTTCCCTACAACAAGTTCAGGCACTGCCTAAGCTTGCTGAACATACTCAGCTGCTGATTTGCCAAATGAAAACCAGCTCAAGGTGATGATCTCAAGCATGTTTACCAAGGTGGATGATTGTTAAAATTGGTAAAAATGCTCAAGACTTAAGTGGCTAATCTATTTTTGGACAAATAACAGAAATAACCGTTTTTCTGTTATTTTCAGTTGGTACTCGACTTGTTTGTAGGTCCTTCTCCTTTGTACACCAAGCTATATAAGGCTTCATTCTTCATCTCATCATTCTATTCAATTCGATTCATTTTTCTTACTGTAAATATTAGTGAGAGAAACAGAGAGAGCCTTCTTGAGTGAACTTTGTACCATCATTGAGATTGTAATGGAGCTAGTCTCCTCAGTTGTACAGACTTGAAATTCAGATTCAATAACAGAGATCTCAAAGCCCTTGTGGCTGGTTTGGCCGTGGAGTAGAGTAGTGTCTAGCCAACACTATCTTGAACCACGTATGTGAATTGTGTTATTGTTATTTTCATTTTCTGTTTTTGTGAATTATATTGCATCCTTGGTTGAACCAGATTAAGTTTTATGCTTATTGATTAGATTCTAATCACTAGTGTTCTGGTTTTGTGTGTTGTGTTCTGTTCTTGTTCGAGGTTGTTCTACAACATTTTGCTTATTACAAACTTATTTAATTCAATGTAGCTATTAAATTTCAGGGTCATTTGGAAAATCAGGCTGAGGGAAAATGGTTTTAAAACTTGTGTTAATTTTATGTACATACATAGATTGTCTGTCAAACCACTATAGCCAATTTATCATAAAATTCCCATGGTTCAAAACTGTGTATAAATCATGTAAGTCGAATTAATTTTTCCAAACTGTAAGTGCAATATGATAAGGGAAAGGGCTCTGAAAAACAACTATAAAATATTCTTTTGGTCTCTAATTTTCAAAATCAGTCCATAAATTTTATAACCCATTATCAGATTCTGGTTACTCTAAATTATAGTTTTTTTCTTCAATTTTTCATCTTAGTTTTGATTTTTGGAGGTTGATGAAACTGTGATTAGTGATCAAAATCAAGAGTATCGATTAAAGACTGAATTGAGATTAATATACATTATAATTTAGGACCAAGTTAGACATTTTCCTTTTAACATGGTCCATATTTATCTAGTTTTGATGAAGTACTAATTCTCTTGAACTCGTTAGTGATTGTTCTCTTTCTCCTATAATGAGTCTTGGACAGATCTTTTCTCTTTGTTGTGTTTGTGTATAGAGATTACCACCTATTAACAATAGAACAATGGATACGCAAAAATATGCACTAAGCACTAAAACAAAAGATTAACAAATCTTGGATTAATCTTTTACAAAAATACCTCTTCAAAAATTACATAAACATGTATATAAATTAGGGTCCAAGAGCTAATTTTTTGTGAGCTTTGGGTGTGTATATATCGCTGAATGGTTGTTCAAAAGTGATTACCGAAAAATCTGCAGTCATTAAAGAAATAATCACAATTTTCTTTAATTAGAAAAAGCCATTGGGACAGACATTAAAGTTGATCCCACAATTTTTATGAACAATGTTAAATGTTATGTCAAGTTCATTTCTAAGATCAAAACTTTCCCTAAATAAACTCGAGCATATAGAAAAACGATCAAAATAATTAAAAAGTGATTTATTTAAATAATAAACCTTTTATTTTATACCAAAATCGATTTTCTAAGTGAGTAAAGATTCAATCTTTATTTATGGATCATAGAACCAAAAATAGATTGATCTTACTGGCAATCAATCTACCGGTCATATCAAATCTTTCATATTTGAAGCTATCAACAACAAAAGGATTGACAACTCCTATTTGGGTTCAATTATTTAGAATATTATTGTATGCAGTGAGAACTTTACTGTCATTTCTTTTATGTTCTATCTTAGATTAGTGTTGACGGTGAGAACTCGTCAACTAAGTTGAGTTGGAAGAAATTATTAAGTTAGGATCGTCAATAAAAAAGCTATAGAAATCAAAGCAATAACTCAAGAATTATGACAGAATAACAATGGAGAAATCAATCAATCTTTCATTAACTCTCAAGCCTTTGCTACAGTAAAAATTCCAACCCCCTTTCAGGTGGTCTTAGAGTTCATTTTATAGTAGGCTCTAATGGCCTTAGATACATAGTGGTCCAGGAGACCATGGGGTACATAAGTACTAGGTCAGGGGAGTGGCTTCAGAGGTCGTGGTCGTACATCTAGCACAGGAGCAGATGTCAGAAGAATGCCTCCACTACTTGTCTGTACCCATATCTGATGAGTGGTGGCAGGCGTAGTGGCGCAGGAGGTAGTGGTGTCGGTTCTGACCTTTGGCCGTAGACGTACGGACCATGACTCTTAACCCAGCAGTCTCACTGGCACTGGTATCCATACTCAGTACTAGGTCGTACAAGTACGTCCCATTCGACTCGTACTGGAGCCTCTAAGCATAGGGGTCTCAAGGTGTAAGGAATGGGACCCTGGGTATGTGTTATGGTCCCGGTGTGAGGTGGAGATCTTGGATCCTTGGCACGAGATGCCTGAAGCCTTCTGAGATCACTCACGAGTTTGGTTGATAGGCATGTGGCCTTGACGGATGTCCAAGGATGCGTAGCGAGACGCCCTCCTAGCGACCCCCTTGGTGGTGCGGCTCCCTTGGTGGATGGCTCCGCTCACATGGTTACCAGGTGGCGTGGCTCACATTCCTTCGCGAGGCCCTCCTCCTCACGCGTGGCCAGGGGCGAGATGGCGAGGCGGGGCCACAGGCGAGGCCACTCCGGGGCGCAGGCCATGATGGCGAGGTGGGGCCACGGGCGAGGCCACTTGAGCCGAGATGGCGAGGCGAGGCCACTCCGGGGCGTGGGCGAAGATGGCGAGGTGGGGCCACGGGCGAGGCCACTTGAGCCAGGATGGTGAGGCGGGGCCACGGGCGAGGCCACTTGAGCCAGGATGGCGAGGCGGGGCCACGGGCGAGGCCACTTGTAATGCCCCGGATTCCCTATTATGGTTAATGGCCGGATTAGTAGGCCGGGAGGGCCATAACTGTTTAATTATGCCATTAAATGTGTTTATGCATGTTTATGAGAATTATATTATCATATGATGTTCAATGCATGTTTGTGGGTCCACATTTGTCTACAGGGGTATTATGGTAATTTGGCCCGTTGAGGGTATAATTGAATATTTGTTGTATGTTAATGATATGTTGTGAGACCACATTATAATGTGGATTGGTTCGAGAATTCCGACATGAGACGATCTTTAAACATGATTTATCGGTTTGGTCATAACAGGTTTGAGCTCGGGGCTCGGGGTGAGTCTCAGGGTGAATTTAAAGGTTATAGCGTTATCGGGGATTTTAGGGTAACGGGTTATGAAATATTGGCGTTTGAGGATTTTGAGATTAGCGGGAAATGGGGAGTGTTAGTTATAATTAACGGGTTTAGCGGAATGCACCAATTTTGCCCTTAGGGAGGCTTTGGAGGCTTAAGATGACATAAGGGGTATTTTGGTCTTTTTAGGGGAGGATATATATGACTAAGTGACTTGAAGGCTATAGAATAAAACAGAGGTGATTTCTTTCCCTTCCCGTACCTTTTTTTCCTTCATCTTCCTTGTGAAATTTTGTGGGCTTGTTGAGGATTTGAGCTTGGAAGCCAAGCCTTGGTACCTTGGGAGAGCGTTTCATTGTTGAAGAGCACCATAACCTGAGCTTAAGGTAAGCTTTTAGCCACTGGTTTTTACATATACTCTGTTTTCGTTTTAGTTCTTAGATCATGAGTTTTGGTTGTGGAAAGTGTGAATCAAAGAGGGTTTTGATGTTAGTTTGATTGGGGTTTGATGTGAGTGAGCTAAGGGTGTTATTGGGGGTTTAATTACATGTTTGAAGGTGGTTCTATGTTGGTTTGAGGGGCAGGTTTGAGAGGAAGGAGCTCAGGGAGAAAACTGGTTCGAGTTTGGGTGTTCTTGCTTCCTGGGCTGGGTGCCGCGGCACGGCTTTAGCGTGCCGCGGCCCATGAGCGCCTGGCAGAAGGGGGGGGGGGGGGGGGGGGGCTTTCTGTTTGGGGAGTGCCGCGGCACGGCTTTTGGGGGCCGCGGCCCATAGGGCCAAAATTGCTAAAAGGTGGTTTTTAGCTTAGGGATTCAAACCATAGGCCTCGGGGTTGGACCTAGTACCCGGTTGGGTAGTATTTGAGGTCTCGGGGGCTGGGATTTGGTTTGGGAAACCCCGGTTATCATTTTTATTGATGAATCCTATATTTTGGTTATGACCAGGTGACCGTCGAGGAATTTAAAGGTTGATCGTTCTCAGGGGTCGTTCATATAATTATTATCACTCGAACCAGAGGTAAGAAAACGGTGTTTGAATACAGTTGCACCCTGTATAGGTATATGGCATGTATGGTCTGATATTTGAGGCATGCTGGTTGATATATGTGGACATGGATGGCATATTAAATGCTGTTGAATGTTGTTTACCTGTTGAGACACTGACTAGTCAGGGACCGACTCTAAAGTCGAGAATCATGCATTGAATGACTCTATAGCATTAATGCCAGACCGACCTTAGGGTCGAGGAACTTACAAGCGCTTGCCTGGTCTACGACCAGATGACTATAGCCAAGGTATATGACCCCAGTGACTGTTTGTCACAAGGCTAAGGGACGTTGTCCATATTCGACTCTAGAGTCGTGAGGAAGGTTATGTTGGTGACCAATCACCATGCACCTGTCCTGAACAAGCTTATGAAAGAGCCACCTATCAGTTGAGCCCTAGTGACCCTATCGTCACATGGCTAGAGGGAGCGATGCTCATTATTGTGACTTTTGGCTATTGTCACCTATTTGTTGGACTGATAGTCCTAAAGGAATAACTATGATTATTGTTGATATTATATCATGCTATATTGTGTTTTCTTGCTGGGCCTCGGCTCATGGGTGCTATGTGGTGCAGGTAAAGGAAAGGAAAAGCTTGGCCAGCCTTGAGTGGAGAGCTTGGGCGATGTAATGTACATACAGGGCCGCTTGACCGCCACGGTCATGGAGTTCTCAGAGGGACTAGGGGTTTATTCCATTTTTGCCGCTTAGGCCGGCGGAGTTTGTATATTTGGAACTGTAGCAACTCTTTTGTAACTTGAACTACTTGTAAACATTTTTAAAAGGCTCATGAGCAGTTTATTTACTTAATAAAATGTACCCTTTCCTTTTTCTGGTTTTCACCTTAACCTGGTAGTAACACTTAGATCACGTTTTTAACCAAAGGACTCGGGTAACGTGTCAAATTTCTGGTTCACCGTTCACCGTAACTGTTCTGGGGTAGCCAGGGCATTACACCACTTGAGCCAAGGTGGCGAGGCGGGGCCACGGGCGAGGCCACTCTGGAGCGAGGCCACTTGAGCCAGGATGGCGAGGCGGGGCCACGGGCGAGGCCACTCTGAAGCGAGGCCACTTGAGCCAAGGTGGCGAGGCGGGGCCACGGGCGAGGCCACTCCGGAGCGAGGCCACTTGAGCCAAGATGGCGAGGCGGGGCCATGGGCGAGGCCACTCCGGGGCACGGGCCTAGATGGCGAGGTGGGGCCACGGGCGAGGTGCATGGGCGAGATGGGCCTCGCGTATGGCCGAGGTACAGGTGCGTATGGGGCCTTGCGTATGGCCGAGGCGAAGTGCATGGGCGAGATGGGCCTCGCGAGGCTACTAAGCCTTGGCACCTATGCCTTGCCAATGTGGGCCACCTGGCATCGACTCCACGAGGAACGAACCCAGACTCGTGTCGTGATGGTGCGATGGCTTCCCAAGACGACGGTGGCCCAAGGGCCTTGCCTCGACCTCATATTTTCTCTTGATGAGATTATGAGCATCAACACTTGCCCCCCAGTCTAGGAGAGTACCTTTAGGTGCTCTTGTAGACTATTCACTTTGACTCCTATAAATAGGCCCTCATGCATGGCCTAATATTTTCATCTTACTCCTTTGGCTTATTGGTTTGGAGAGCCCTTCTTTTTTCAAAGGGTGAGGGGTTCAATCCCTCACAACCTCATTTTCACCATAGTTCCTTTTATTTGTTTTATATATATATATATATATTTTGTGTATGAGCTAATTTCTTGGTGTGCCTATTTTATGACTAACACATCTTTCTGGTCCATTCTTGCAGACGCGCATTTTCGACTCTTTGGTGCTTTTCGCTCCCCGACCTCCTTTGGACCCCAACCTCGCTCTCTTAATCGCTTGAGGTATATTTTCTTTCCTTCTCCCTTTTATTATTATTATTTTTTTGGGTCCAAACTAGCAGTACTTGGGATGGGGTACCTTAGCCTGATCTTGTAGTGAGTTTGACCATATGCACGCCCCTCCTCCTTTTTTTTTTTATATATATCCTGTAGTGGGCCATTTAGGGCGCTTGCATCTAGAGATATTAAGCCCATTCCTTTGTGTTTTGTAGCCTTTCCCTCGTTTACACGTGAACCCCTTTTTGCTGTTGGGACGTGGTTTCATGGCCAGTGACGGCCCGTCCGACATACCCCCAAGGGCTGAGTTTATTGACCTGTCCTCAGACTCAGAGTCCCCTGAGGGCAACCCTCACCAGGACTATGACTCCTTAAGGCAAGCCCGCATCTGCCACCTTGACTGCATGGCCGAACTTAGGCGTAAAATTTGGGTGGTGGAGAGCGAAATTGACTCGGTGTCGAGAGGAGATGGAGGACCTTCACCCCTGGACCTTAGTGACCATATAGCGCGTCTTAGGACGACCCTTTTTGAATTGCAGTGGGAGTTAGAGTTTATGGAGGGACACCTTCCGCCTGAGCCTTCCAGCCTATCCTCGCTTGATGACTGTCAGGGGGATGCTTCTGCTTCTCCTCAGCCCCTAGTCTCAGTTTGTCCTAGCTTAGTGCTTCCGCCATCGCTCCCTCGATGGAAAACTCTTGCTAGGAAGAAAAAATGGAGGGTTAAGTGTTCTGCCTCTTCCTCACATCTTTCTTTTGATTTTGCAGATATGCCGAAAGCACGCAGACATGTGTCTGTCCAGGAAGAGGACGACGCCCTTCTACTGGCGTCCAGTCTAGTGTCACATGTGTCTTCGAACAAATTGAAGGAGATCGTGAAGCACTACCGTGTTGCTCCAGAATACGCCCTATATGCTCCTCAGGAGGCATGCCGGGCCGACCACCCTAGGAAGGGTCATGTGGCTTTGAGTGAGCATATTTTGAAGGCGGGTGGTACCATTCCTTTGCACCCATTTTTCGTGGCGGTTCTCAACTACTTCGACTTGGCCCCTCTTCAACTGTCACCCAACAGTTGGTTGACTCTAAGTTGCCTTTTCATTTGGTTCAAGGAAAAGGTCGAACGCGCCCCAACGGCGCAAGAGGTGCATTCCCTGTACAACCTCATGGCAGTGCACAAGTCCAAGGGCTTCTACTACCTGCAGAAGGCCAACAACGAGCTCCCGTTGATAGAGGGCTCAGTGTCCAACACAGGGTCTTGGAAACAAGACTTTTTCTGGGTAGAGGGCCCTCTCTCTGTTCGTGAAGACTTTCGCGCGCTGCCCTAGTAAGTGCCCTGGTCTTTCTTTTCTTCTTATTAGAACTTACTGTTTCGTACTCTTGCTTGTACTGACATTGGCGTGGATCATGCAGAGCAATTTGCTGATCCTTCGGTCATTGGGCCAGAGGCGGTGGCTATAAACAACCTCATTAATGCAGACTCCGCCTTGAAGAAGGCGGCGTACCTATTTACTGTGGCGAACCTCAACCGCCACCAGCTGTCCCCGGTCTCTGACCCCAAGCTCCTGTGGTCAGTTACTGGGTCTAAGAAGACTACGGCTACGCCGGCTGGGCCGTTCCCACACGATGGTGAGGCCGAGGGGGAGCCAAGGGATGCCCCCCTTGAATGTGGGGGATCTCATCAGCGCCCCCTGTCCCCCGGGGGATGCCCCCCTATGGCTCCTATGACCAAGACATGGCCTTTCAATCTCTGGACCCGCAGGCCGCAGCGGGATGTTACGCTCCCCCTGGCCTTGATGGCTGTGACGCCTTCCCTCAGGTTCCCCATGATATTGGCTTACCGGGGGCTGATTTCGTCGACCTCGCGGAGCCCCCCTCTAATCTACCAGGGTCTCAGTTTTTCTCCTTCCCTGCGCCCCCTCCTGCTTCGGCGAGCGGGTCATCCGTCCCTGTCCAACAAGATGCTCCCAGTACGGAGGCGGAGCCTTGGGTGACTAGGACGGACTCGTCTTATGCGCAGCGTTACATTCATATTGCCTCCCTGTCTCCGACTGGAGGGGTCTAAGGAATGTGACTCAACCAGACCTTGGGGACACCCTAAGGCGCGCCGCAGCCTGGGTGAGTTCTTGCACCTTGCGTCGATTAGTATTATGTATAGATGTACATGTGTTTTTCTTTTTGTTACTTATTGCTAACGCCATTGACTTTTTTGTGCAGATCTACACTGTGTCTCTTCGGTATGCCGACACGTCCAGCACCCTCTCCGCATCTACTGCTGAGAGGGACTGTCTTACAACTCGGGTCCAGGAGCTTGAAAATGAGCTTAATGAAACCAAGGTCAAGTTGTCAAAGGCCCGGACTAAGTCTGCCAACTTGCTCTCAAAGAGGGAGAAAGCGAAGGCCAAGATCAAGGAGCTAAAGGGCAAGGCTAGACGCTTGGAGCGTGAGCTCCAGGGGGTCAAAACTACTGCGGCTGCGTCGCAGCAGAGGGTTTCCCAATTGGAGATCGAAGCCGAGGCCCTTAGGGCTGAACTACAGTCGGCGCAGGAGAAGAACGCTTCCTTGGAGGCGGAGAGGGCTTCCTTGGAGGCGGCGAGGGCTTCCTTGGAGGCGGAGAGGGTCATCACCGAGCACAGGTCTATAGATCGTGCTCTTTACAATGTGTGGAGGTAGGACCCCAACTTCGACTTCTCCTCTTTTGGTGAACAGGTCGTTGCCCGAGCGGCCTTGTGGAGTGCCCACTATAGGAGGCCTTGAAGTAGTCTTGCCTTTTTTTTTTTTAACTTTGTAATACCATTATCACTGCTACTTTTCTTTTGGTAATTCTTGTACTATCTCAAGAACTCTTTTTTTTTTTTTAATGTATAAATATATGTGTTGCTGTTTATTTCCTGTTCTACTGCATTTGAGGCCCTTTTAAGCTTGCATGATGGGGTTTGGTTGGTTCCCTTCTTTTATCTACCAGGCTGGAGGTCCTTTGGAGCCCATGCGAGAGGGTTAACTGGGACCTCTTTTGGTGCCTCTTGGTTGCTTCTATAAGGATATTTTGACCCCTTGGGTCCTAGTTATCCTTTTATGTTTTTCTTGCGCGCGCTTATTATTTCTTTGCGAGAAGCGTCCGTCTCGTCGTTATTCATAGTACTATTTTTGCAAGGGTCTCCTTTGGGACCCTTTTTGGCTAGGCGGCTTGGTGGCCGCTCTAGACTTATTATTATTATCGTCACCATACATTTTTTGTAGGTCCCTATGGCCTCCCTTGGTGTTCATAAGGGTAGCTAATCCTTGCGATCCCAAGGGATGCCTTGTAAGGACTTCGTTTAAGGCCCTAGTATACGGGGTCCCTTTGGTTTTGGGTCACTTCCTCTTAATGGAGGGCCCTTTTTAGGATCCTCTTGGTAGAGGGTCCTTTTTTAGGGGCCTCCTTTTTAGGAGGGCTAGGGGTCCTCTTGGTAGAGGGTCCCTTTTAGGGGCCTCGTTTTTAGGAGGGCAAGGGGTCCCTTTTTAGGATCCTTCGTTATAGGGCCCTTTTTAGGTTCCCTTTGCTAGCCGCCTGCTGTCGCCTCCTATCCTGCCCCCCAAGTGTCTGGTGAAATTTATTTTGGCAGGCACTTTGGTTGATGCCCACGTAGTGAAGGAAAATAATACATGAGGTTGCGAATAGTTACACCCATAACATGCAGTTCCATTCATCACATTCATAATAAACAGTCTCATACAAATAGTTGCAACAGTACATCTGAGATTTTCATAGGAAATAGAAATGAAAAGACTCACACCTACCCAGGAGGCTATCTAAGTAACCTCTTTGATTTCTCCCTATCACATTAAGACAGTGTGCAACACTTGTCCTTTTACCATCGGACGTGGGCGGCTTACTGGTAGTACTTCCTCAGGTGCTCTGCGTTCCATGCTCGGGGTATGATGGTGTCGTCCATGCGCACCAGCTTGTAAGTGTTCGGGGGTATGCACTGAGCAACCTGGTAGGGCCCCTCCCAATTCGCCCCCAGCACTCTTGTGCCTGGGTCTCGTGTGTTAGGGAGTACCTTCCTTAGCACCAAGTCGCCAACTCTGAAAGCTCTCTCTCGCACCCTTGAATTGTAGTACCTTGCGGCGCGCTGTTGGTATACTGCCACCCTCATTGTGCTTTTTCTCTCTTCAAGCATGTCTAAACTTTTGGCCAGGGCTACGCGGTTGGCCTCGTCTCCATATGCCTGTACCCTGTGGGACTCGACTCGCATCTCGACTGGGAGCACAGCCTCGCACCCATAGGCCAAGGAGAATGGGGACTCCCCAGTAGTCGTGCGTGGGGTGGTTCTGTAAGCCCACAGCACATTTGGTAACTCATCTACCCAGGCTCCCTTCATCTTTTCCAGCTTTGTCTTTAAGTTCTTCTTAAGGACCCTGTTTATGGCCTCCACTTGCCCATTGGCCTGGGGGTGTACAACCGCAGAGAAACTCCTCCTTATGCCCCTTTCCCTACAATATTCATCGAAAGCTCCTCCCTCGAACTGGGTACCATTGTCGGACATAATTTTGTAGGGTACTCCATATCTACAAACAATGAATTTGTTGACGAAAGAGGTGATGTGCCTGGCGGTTATCTTCACAAGGGGTTCTGCTTCCACCCACTTAGTGAAATAATCCACTGCCACCACCGCGTATTTCGCTCCACCCCTGCCTGTAGGAAGAGCGCCAATCAAGTCTATCCCCCAGATAGCGAAGGGCCAGGGGCTGGTCATGCTGGTCAGTTCACTTGGGGGTTTTCGAGGGTAGTTGGCGTGCCTCTGGCATTTGTCGCATTTCGTGGCAAAGTCATGCGCATCTTTCTCCATGGAGGGCCAGTAGTATCCTTGTCTCATGGCCTTCCTAGCCGTGGAGGGTCCGCTCTCGTGGTTGCCGCACTCCCCCTCATGTATCTCATGTAACACCTTCAACGCCTCCTCTTCTTCCACACACCGCAGGAGTGGCATTGAGAATCCTCTTTTGTAAAGGACCCCATCTACCAGGGTGTATCTTGCGGCCCTGTACACCAACCTCCGGGACTCCTTTTTGTCTGCAGGCAAGGTTCCTTCTTCCAGGTACCTCTTGATTGGTTCGGTCCATGACTCCCTTGGGACACTAATCATGTGCACGTCCGCACCTTCGATGCTGGGCTTGGGTAAGTACTCCACGAGTATTGACTCCAAGATATCACCATCCTTGGTAGACGCCAACTTTGCAAGTGCATCGGCATGGGTATTCTTTTCTCTGGGGATTTGCTCTATATCGTATGCCACCAACCGTCCTAGATAGCCCTTCACCTTCTCCAAGTAGGCTGCCATCTTGGGTCCCCTTGCCTGGTACTCCCCCTTTACTTGGCATACTACCAATTGAGAGTCACTGAAGATATGAAGGCGCGTCACTCTCAGTTCCTGGGCTAAACGCAGGCCAGCTAGGAGCGCCTCGTATTCTGCCTCATTATTGGAGGCCTCAAACCCAAATCGGATTGCGCAATACATTCTGTGTCCCTCGGGCCCAGTCATCATGATGCCCGCTCCAGATCCTCCTTAATTAGACGCCCCATCAACATGCAAACTCCACTCCTCTAAACCTCCTAGCTCTTCCTCCATAACAGGCTGCTCCCCTTCTTCATTCCTTCTTTCATTCGGCTGATGGGTGAGCTCTACTATAAAATCTGCCAGCACCTGTCCATTGATGGAAGCCCTTGGGGTGTATACAATGTCAAATTGACTCAGCTCGATTGACCATTTCATCAGCCTCCCTGAGGTCTCAGGTTTATGCAAGACCTGCCTCAAAGGACTATCTGTCAGGACTTCAATTGTATGTGCATGGAAGTAAGGCCTCAACTTCCTCGAAGCCACTACTAATGCATAGGCCAATTTTTTGATCTCCGGATACCGGTTCTCCGCGTCCACCAAACGCTTGCTGATATAGTATACGGGTTGTTGCTGCTTCTTCTCTCCTTTAACCAAGGCTGCGCTGATGGCCTGCTCAGACACCGCCAAGTACAGGTACAGCTTCTCGCCCTTCTCTGGCTTTGCCAACAGGGGTGGCTTCCCCAGGTTCTCTTTCAGCTTGACAAATGCTTCCTCACATTTTTCATCCCAAGCGAACTTTTTGCTCCCTTTGAGGATGTCAAAGAATGGGAGGCACTTGTCGGTGGACCTTGAAATAAACCTATTAAGGGCCGCCACCCTTCCCGTTAGGCACTGCACTTCCTTCTTATTCTTTGGCGGGCTCATCTCTATTAGTGCCTTTATCTTGTCAGGATTGGCCTCGATGCCTCTGGAATTGACCATGAAGCCCAAGAATTTTCCTGAGGATACCCCGAAGGTGCACTTGACTGGATTCAACTTCATCCGGTATTTCCTGAGTGTGTCGAACATCTCACCCAAGTCCTTGTTGAGCTCTGTTGCTTCTTTGGTCTTCACTAACATGTCATCCACATACACCTCCATATTCCTTCCTATCTGGTTGGCGAACATTTTATTCACCAACCTCTGATAGGTGGCTCCCGCGTTCTTGAGCCCGAAGGGCATCACCTTGTAACAGTAGAGCCCTTTGTCTGTAATGAATGACGTGTGCTCTTCATCTGCTGGGTTCATTGGGATTTGGTTGTATCCTGAGTAGGCATCCATGAAACTCAGTAACTCATGTCCTGCCGTCGCATCTACTAGCTGATCTATCCTGGGAAGTGGGAAGCTGTCCTTAGGACAAGCTTTATTCAGGTTCGTGAAATCGACGCAAGTTCTCCATTTCCCATTCGGCTTTGGCACGAGTACTGGGTTCGATACCCACACATGGTAGAAAGACTCACGGATGAACCCGTTGGCCTTCAACTTGTCAACCTCCTCTTTTAATGCTGCGTATCTTGTCGGGTCTAGCGCCCGCCTCTTCTGCCTGATGGGCCTTGCCTCTGGGGAGATATTCAGGTGGTGGCACATCACACTGGGGTCTATACCTACCATATCCTCATGACTCCATGCGAACACGTCTAGATTATCTTTCAAAAATTTCATCAACTTCTCCTTCACATCTCCTTGCAGGCTTCTCCCTATCTTCAATTTCCTTAGGGGTTCCTCCGTCACCGTAACCTCCTCTACTTCTTCTACTGGTTCTGCTCTCGACTCATCCACGACCCGAGGGTCCAGCTCTTGCGGACCCCCCGTGGGCATACGTAGCGCCTCATGTATCACCATGGCCATTGGCTCCCGCGGTTTAACAGGCGCGCGGAGTGAGGTGTTATAGCACTCCCTCGTCTCCTTCTGTTCTCCCCTCATACTAGCGACCCCTCCTGGAGTCGGGAAATTGACAACCAAGTGATATATTGAGGTTATGGCTTTCAATTCTCTTAGGGAGGGTCTCCCCAATACCGTGTTGAAAGCTGATGCACAATCTACTACAACAAAGTTAGACATGACTGTAGTCTTCCGGGGTTGCTCCCCCATGGTAAGTGTCAATTCGATCATTCCAAGGGGTTGCACTGAGTCCCCTGTGAATTCGTATAGGGACGAATGGCAGGGCTTCAGATGACGAATGCCCAGTCCCATCTTTTCCAAGGCAGGGCGATATAGGATGTCTACTGAGCTCCTGTTGTCCACTAGGACTCGATGCACACACATATTTGCCAATTGAACTGTCAGCACCAGCGGATCGTTGTGGGGAAAGTGTACCCCCCGTGCATCTTCCTCGGTGAATGTTATCGAGTCGTTTTCCCCCTTGAAACTTTTTGGGGGTCGCTGTTCTAAACTCATGACGCAGGGGGGCGGACTTCGCCGAGCCTCTCTCGCATATCTATCTCGCCCCTTCCGAGAGTCTCCCCCAAATCATGGACCTCCAAAAATGGTTTGAACCTCCCCCTGTATTTCTGGGGCTCGCTCTTGTGCCTGGGGTGCCGCGGGCTCGTCCTCTGGCCTTTGTCTTTCTCTCCTGACATAGCGGCCCAGGTGTCCCCGGCGGATGAGCTCCTCAATTTCCTCCTTCAAATGGATACACTCTGCCGTAGTGTGACCGATGTCCTTGTGGTACTGGAAATATCTACTGGGGTCCCTTTTGGACCGATCCTTTCTCATTAGTGGGGGCTTTTTGAAGGGAACTCGATCTTCGTTGGTGATGTAAATATGCTCCCTGGTATCTGTGAGGTTCGTATAGTAAGTATAAGATGTTTGCCTATGATCACTCCCTCGTTTGGTTTTCCTCTGCTGGTCATCTCTTAACCCATCGTATGTCCTTTTCTTCTTCGCTACATTCAATCCGTCGTTAGTTGGGGGCTTCGCGTGGGGCTCCTCCTTCCCCGCCTTTAAGTTTGCGTGGCCATCCTCCACGCGGATGTACTTCTGCGCTCTCTCATAGAAGTCATCTAAGTCGGTGACTTCCCTCTTCAACATGTTGTCCCACAACTTACTTCCTGGGAGTACTCCAGCGGTAATGGCCATTTTTAACTCTCTGCGAGTTAGGCTCCCCATTTTTAATGGCCTCCATATTAAACCGGTGAATGTAGCTCTTTAGGCTCTCATTTTCTCCTTGCTTCACGTTGGCCAGGCTGGTACCTGGCATCGTGTAGTCCCGCACGGCATGGTGCTGTTGGAGGAATTCGTCAGAAAACTGCTGCCAGGATCTGATGGACCCCGGCCTTAATCGTTTGAACCATTTGTAGGCGGGTCCTTTCAGAGTAACAGTGAAGCAATGGCACCTGGCACCACTTCCGATCCCCCTTAGTTTCATCAGATTATTAAACGCATCTAGGTGGTATTTCGGATCCGTGTTCCCTTCGTAGGGGGTCATATTGGGCTCCTTAAAATTGGCAGGGAGTCGGATTGCCTGAATTTCTCTCACAAAGGGCGACACATGGTCGAATTCCTCCTCAAAGGCCTGGCCGCCCGACTCGGTGATGATCTTGCTCCGCAGGCTCCTCATCTCTGTGTCTAGGTCCTGCCTCCTCTTGCTGAGAGTGTCCCTCAAAGCGGACGGGCTAAGATCCGCCTTTCCCTTGCCTTCTCGAGGCGCCACAGGGGGCGTGGTCCCTTTGCCCGCCCTCTTCTTATTGAGCTCCTCCCGCAAGTCTAAGGGTGCTCTTTTAGGGGTGACCTCGTCCTCATTGTGAGGGGCAGCGTTGGTCCTCGGCGCTGGCTTCTGGGCCTGCTTAGGCGGTTCAGGGTGATCATGTTGCTTCGTTCGGGGGCTGTTACTGGTTGAATGTCGGGTTCTCCCATCATCTACCGGTACAGTGGTTTCCACCCCATCCTTGCCCTTCTCCTTCCTCTTAGGCAAGGTTACGCTTGACTTAACCTGCAGCAGGCCATTCAGGACCTCTTGCATGTTTTCCAAGGTGGTTTCCAACCTTTGGTTCTTACGGTGGAGCTCACGTATTTCCTCTTCGTAAAACCGGGATTTCGAACTCGAGCTCACGGAGTGGACCCGGGGGTGCTTATCATGCCTACGGGCAGAAGGGCCCGGGTCCTGCCGGCCGGAATTCGGTGCCTGCAGTGGTTTTGGAGGAGGGAACTCATCAGCATTTCCCGATGGTGCTCTTGGAGGACTTTCTCCAGGTGGAGCGGCCGGTGACGAGGCCACTCTATCACCTCCGTGGACCTCAGGGTCCTTAGGGGGCTCCACGTCTCTAGGTGGAGGAGCGTCCTTCATGGAGGCCTTCAGCTGGACTCCGTTCAGGTGAACCTATACCTCTCGTGGTTCCCTCAGTCGCTTTGAACGTCTTGGCATCTTCTTCTTGCCGGAAACAATGGTGGAACAGTAGCTTGGGACTAACGTTCCCACAGACGGCGCCAAACTGTTGACGATGAGAACTCGTCAACTAAGTTGAGTTGGAAGAAATTATTAAGTTAGGATCGTCAATAAAAAAGCTATAGAAATCAAAGCAATAACTCAAGAATTATGACAGAATAACAATGGAGAAATCAATCAATCTTTCATTAACTCTCAAGCCTTTGCTACAGTAAAAATTCCAACCCCCTTTCAGGTGGTCTTAGAGTTCATTTTATAGTAGGCTCTAATGGCCTTAGATACATAGTGGTCCAGGAGACCATGGGGTACATAAGTACTAGGTCAGGGGAGTGGCTTCAGAGGTCGTGGTCGTACATCCAGCACAGGAGCAGATGTCAGAAGAATGCCTCCACTACTTGTCTGTACCCATATCTGATGAGTGGTGGCAGGCGTAGTGGCGCAGGAGGTAGTGGTGTCGGTTCTGACCTTTGGCCGTAGACGTACGGACCATGACTCTTACCCCAGCAGTCTCACTGGCACTGGTATCTGTACTCAGTACTAGGTCGTACAAGTACGTCCCGTTCGACTCGTACTGGAGCCTCTAAGCATAGGGGTCTCAAGGTGTAAGGAATGGGACCCTGGGTATGTGTTATGGTCCCGGCGTGAGGTGGAGATCTTGGATCCTTGGCACGAGATGCCTGAAGCCTTCTGAGATCACTCACGAGTTTGGTTGATAGGCATGTGGCCTTGACGGATGTCCAAGGATGCATAGCGAGACGCCCTCCTAGCGACCCCCTTGGTGGTGCGACTCCCTTGGTGGATGGCTTCGCTCACGTGGTTACCAGGTGGCGTGGCTCACATTCTTTCGTGAGGCCCTCCTCCTCACGCGTGGCCAGGGGCGAGATGGCGAGGCGGGGCCACAGGCGAGGCCACTCCGGGGCGCGGGCCAAGATGGCGAGGCGGGGCCACGGGCGAGGCCACTTGAGCCGAGATGGCGAGGCGGGGCCACAGGCGAGGCCACTCCGGGGCACGGGCCAAGATGGCGAGGTGGGGCCACGGGTGAGGCCACTTGAGCTAGGATGGCGAGGCGGGGCCACGGGCGAGGCCACTCCGGAGCGAGGCCACTTGAGCCAAGGTGGCTAGGCGGGGCCACGGGCGAGGCCACTTGAGCCAGGATGGCGAGACGGGGCCACGGGCGAGGCCACTTGAGCCAAGGTGGTGAGGCGAGGCCACGGGCGAGGCCACTCCGGAGCGAGGCCACTTGAGCCAAGATGGCGAGGCGGGGCCACGGGTGAGGTCACTTGAGGCAAGATGGCGAGGCGGGGCCACGGGCGAGGTACATGGGCGAGATGGGCCTCGCGTATGGCCGAGGTGCAGGTGCGTGAGGGGCCTCGCGTATGGCCGAGGCGAGGTGCATGGGCGAGATGGGCCTCGCGAGGCTACTGAGCCTTGGCACCTATGCCTTGCCAATGTGGGCCACCTGGCATCGACTCCACGAGGAACGAACCCAGACTCATGTCGTGATGGTGCGATGGCTTCCCGAGACGACGGTGGCCCAAGGGCCTTGCCTCGGCCTCATATTTTCTCTTGATGAGATTATGAGCATCAACAATTAGCTAATAGTATTGCTCACTCTTTAGCTAAACTAGCTTTATCCATAAATAGTAAGCTAAACTAGCTTTATCCATAAATAGTAAGATAAATTGGTGTATTGGGCATTCTTACTGTATTTATTCTCTTATTGAGATTGATGCCTCCTATCAATGATATCCCCTTTGTATTTTTTTTCTCTCTTGAGATTTTTCCACTGGGTTTGTTCTTGAGAAATTTACCCTGACCAAGTTTTCTCTAAAAAAAATCTACTGCTAAGTAAATATATCATAAAATTTCTTCATTTTGATGCAATAAATATCTACAAAATAAACATATCATTCGGGATTGACAACTCCAATTAGTGTAAAATTGGATTGGGGTTAATTGGGGTTAGGATTAGCTTGGAAATATTTCTTTTATTTAATTTTTTTAAATAAAAAATAATAATTAATACAATATTATATAATTGCACACCAAACACTTTACAATTTAATTAATATAGTATTTTAAGTCAATACTTAATATGTAATGCAATACTTTTCAAACACACCCCTAAAGATCATCTAGAAGATGTTTAACAAGATTCAGAATATTATCCTTAATACCATGACTAATTTGTCACGTGACAAGAGTACCTCGCTGGTATGAAGGGTAGGTTTAAGAACTTAAAAAAATGATATAACACAGTATTTTTGAGTAACTGCAGCACGGTGACAGTGGCTGCTGTGTATATTGATATTTATAGAGCCAGAATACAATATGCAGAACATTCTAGAGAATGACAGCACACAAAAGAAATCTGTTCCAAGAAATTAGGGATTCTCTAACAAACTAATGATAGGGTGTTAGATTGTATATTAATGCATTAAATTCAATGATTATGTACACACTGTATAATTCTATTTCCTAACATCCCCTCTCAAACTGAGTGGGATTTGAACCACTCCAAGTTTGCTGATTAGGAAATTGAATTGAGAATGCGACAAGCTCTTGGTTAGGCAATCGGCAATCTGATCTGAAGAAGGAATGTATCTGATATCCAAGGACTTGTCTAGAACTTTGTCTCGAATGAAATGAACGTCTAGTTCTATGTGCTTTGTTCGTGCATGGTAAACTGGATTTGAAGCTAGAGCACTAGCACCCATATTATCACACCAAGTTACTGGGATTATTGGCAGAGGAAAACCAAGTTCTTTGAGTAGAGCATGAACCCATGACATCTCTGCTGCCACTTGTGCTAAGGCTCGGTACTCAAATTCTGTACTTGAACGTGAGACAACTGGTTGTTTTTTGGAGGACCACGAGATCAAAGTATCACCGAGATACACACAATACCCAGCTATAGAACGTCTATCATCTGGGCAACACGCCCAGTCTGCATCTGAGAATCCGGTCAAGCCAAGTCTCTCATTGTATTTGATATGCAGTCCATGAAGTGGTGTCCCTTTGAGATATCTCAGCACTCTTTTTGCTGCACTCCAGTGTGTCGTGGTTGGTGCCTTGAGAAACTGACTTAACTTGTTTACTGCATAACATATATCAGGTCTGGTGTGTGTTAGATATTGTAGGCCCCTAATGATGCTCCTATAGTCTGTCGGGTTAGGAAGAGGCTCTCCATCAGTGATTGACAAAACTTTACCAACTGTCATAGGTGTGGGACATGACTTAAGGTGTAGCAGTCCTGTTTTCTATAGCAATTCCTCTACATATTTTTCTTGAGTTAGGTACATCCTTGTTTCATCTTGTTTAACTTCTACTCCCAAGAAATAGTGAAGGGGACCGAGATCTTTCAAGGCAAAGTGTTGATTTAGTTTCTCAGTAAATTGCTTAAGTTTGGCAGTGTTGTTACCAGTTACAATGATGTCGTCCACGTATATCAACACAAGAATAATCAGTGTTGAAGACTTGAAGAAAAAGAGTGATGGATCAGCCTTAGAATTCTTAAAATCCCAACTGATGAGTGTAGCTTTTAGTCTATTAAACCAAGCTCGAGGGACCTGTCGTAGGCCATATAAATATTTGGACAGCTTACACACAAAACCATCTTTGTTTTTATCTTCAAATCCTTGAGGTTGATTCATGAACACGTCCTCTTCAAGATGCCCATTCAAGAAGCCATTATTAATGTCCAATTGTCTCACATCCCATCCTTTTGCTACAGTTATAGGTAAGATAACCTGAACTGTTGAAGCTTTAATCACGGGGCTATAAGTTTTACCAAAGTCAATTTCGGGTCTTTAGTTAAACCCTTTAGCTACAAGTCGTGCCTTGTACCTTTGAAACGATCCATCCGAGTTCTTTTTTACTTTGAATACCCATTTGTTGCCTATAATTTTCATATGAGCTGTTTTTGGAACTAAAGTCCAAGTCCCATTATCCATTAGTGCCTTATGTTCTTCCATCATAGCTTGTTTCCATCCTTTATGAGACAGAGCTTCTTCTACTGAATGCGGTTCTTCACTAATACGCTGCCACTGTGATTGCCCAAGGTACACTTTTGGTTTATAAATCCCAGCTTTTGATCGTGTCACCATGGGATGTTTTGAGGCCCCTTCATTAGGTTGGATCACTGGCTGCTCATGGTCAGTAGTTGTGTCAAATGTAGTGGCACCTGGTGGGCTGTGAGACGTATCTGAGGCAGTAGAAGAGCTACTAGATGCATGGGAAAAATCTGAACCAGGAGTAGAGTGTTCATTGGAATTTACCTGACTGTTTAGTGGAGTATGAGGTTCCAATTCGGATGATGCACTGTTGGTATGCCCCGGATAGGTACCATCAACGTGACCACCTGAAGAAGATGGAGTGTGTGGAGAGGAGGAAACTGGAGTAGGAAACATGAACCCGGAAGGGATATGGACAGAAATGGATTGTTCAGGTTGGTGAGTGTTTAGAAAACCAGCTTTAAAAGGGAACTCATTTTCATTGAATACCACATTTCTAGAAATATAAAGTCGACTTGTACTACTTAGACATTTATGTCTGTTAATGTTAACTTTTAGTTCTTGCTGTATGTTGTCAAAAATTATGCATCTTGTCTTGTCTAGGTTTCAATCTGTTTTATCTCAATATTATAAAGGGTTAACACTGTTTTCACAGGTTAGTTGTTAGTTAAAATAATAATGATTTTTTCCAGCTGGCAGTCCATGTGACAAGCTGTTGTCACTTGATTCTGTCCTTTCTATATATAGATCATTGTGCTAAACAGAGCAACTAACCCTTTGAGAAAAAAACCCTAGATATTGTAGATCTTGTTTCTTGGACCTTTCTTTGTGGTGCAGAGATAAGTGTGGAGAAGAAGCTGGTGATCTACTTGGGCTTTTGAGGAGGAGCAGCTAAAGCTTGGTACAGACATTCACTGAAGGGAGTTCAGTCGATTCTTTGAAGGGAGTTCGAAGAAAGTTCTCTGTGAAGTTTTTGCTGTAGATCTTAATTGGTTACTAATTGGTGTACATAGATTGATTGGAGTGTGCATTCAATCTATATTCTGTATTTCTGTTTGTAAGTTGTTTTTGTAAACTTTGTTTGAAAGATTTCAGATCTATAATAAATCTTCTTGAAAGATTATAAGTGTTTCATGTTCGATCAATAATTGAGTTCATTGAGTATAAGGTTTTTTGATTACTGTAAGTAATTTGAAATAATCATTAGAGTAGCAAACCCACTTTCAATGTCCTTTGTGGCTGTCACTGTAGCCGACATTAACACACTTGGTGGAGTGATATTGGAACTTGTGAGCTTGATAGGGACGAAGACAAGGATAACACGCAGCACCGAAGACCTTGAGAAATTTGTAATCTGGTTGTTTAGAGAAAAGGTGTTCAAAAGGGGATTTGTTGAGTAGGATTGGTGTAGGAAGTCTATTTATTAAATAGACAGATGTTTGAAAAGCATCCCACCAATATTTTTGGGGAACACCGGCTTGAGCAAGCAAAGTGAGACCCATTTCTACGATGTGTCTGTGTTTGCGTTCTGCTCTACCATTTTGAGCAGAGGTGTGTGGACATGAGTGTTGAAAGCTTATGCCATTTTCATGAACAAAGCGAGTAAAGCATTGGTATTCACCACCCCAGTCTGTATGAAGTTTCTTGATACGCCTATCAAATTGATTCTCAACAAGAGTCTTGAATTGAATAAAGGCATTCAAGGCTTCAGATTTGGCTCGTAAGGGGTAAATCCAAGTAAAACGACTATAGTCGTCAACAAAGTGAATATAGAAACGAAAATTTGTATTAGACATGACTGGTGCCGGTCCCCACACATCAGTATGGATGAGATCATGAGGAAAACCGGCTCGAGAATGATTAGTTTTGAATGGAAGGGCATGTGATTTACCAAGCTGACAAGCATCACAGAAAAACTCATTTTTATTGCTGAAATTTTTTACATTCAATTGACTCAAGACTAGTTCTAAAACTCTATTGGATGGATGACCCAATCTTTGATGCCATTTATTCTTGATTGAAACAGAAGAAGCCTTCTCAGCCATGGGCCGAGTTACATGATAACTAACTGGACTTGAAGAACTAGAAGAACAGGAAAGACACGACTGAAACTGGTGTTTGGCTGATGTAGCTGACTTATTGATAGGTGGAAGAAGTTGATAGAGTCCATCCTTAAGCACTCCTCTGAGCATCACCCTCCTTATTGCCTTGTCCTTCACAAAACAGAAATGAGAAGTAAATTCTACAATCACACTATTATCTGAGGTCAACTTGGAGATGCTAATGCGATTTTTGGTGACTTTAGGTACAAGCAAAACATCATTCAATAAAAGAGATTTAGGATGTTGTGTTGGCAATACTCCATTTCCAACATGTGAGATAGTTAGCTTATTACCATCAACCACACTTAGAGACTCCTTACCATTGTACTCGGTCTTGGATTGCATCTTGCTTCCTTCAGCAGTAATGTGGTTACTAGCCCTACTATCAGCATACCAAGCTTCATGATCTAGCATCTCAGGTGTAGCCACGAAGGCTGAAGCATTATGTCCTTTGTCCTGAGTTTTTCCAGTAGATGGACCTGAACCCATGAAGCTCCCATCAAACCGATTGTAGCAGTGAGCTGCCGAGTGACCGTACTTGCCACAGATTTGGCTCTGATACCAATTGTTGGAAAAACTCATTGCATGATCTTTATTTATTTTCATGCAATTTACATATTATCAAAAAAACATGCAAATTCCTAGAACATGCTCCTATGAAATTGATACAAATACAGATTAAAGTAAAAACTTACATTACGCAGCGGAACTGGAACAACTCCATCCTTCAATCTATTTAACCCTTGATTCTTTTCTGTAGCAGAGTATTATCAAGAGATTGAACAAGATCAGCAACACAGTCTTCCTCACCAAGCCTTTGATCAACCTAGAACTAGTGTGGGCTGGTTCTCAACACATGAGATAGAGATCTAGAAAAGAAGAAGAGATTGTGGCTAAGAAAATATTAGAGTGTCTAGGTTTTCACTTACCCAAATCAACTGAGACTGACTTGCTTTCTTATGAAAACCCTAGATATCATATTCCTTATATAGGCAACTTAATGGGATTTATTTAAATTTAAATTAATTAAAAATAATAAACAAAAATAAAAGCCTTGGGCTGCCATAAATAGACTTGGGCCCAATCTCTTTGTTTTGAATTTAAATCCCAACTGGGCCTAAATTCAAAACCTTTTATTTTTTTTAATTAATCAATTAAATCCTTATTCAAATTAACTATTTATAATTTGAAACTTG